>NC_084754.1:17233406-17408406 GCF_033978785.1 Entelurus aequoreus | reverse complement strand
ATGGATAGCTTGTTGTCAGCGAGCCAGGTGCAAGTTCTACAGAGCTCAGCACTGAGGATTTTCTCCACCTGTGACTTGTCCTTGCCGGATACCAGGAAGGCAGAGTCATCCGCAAACAAAAACAATTCACAGTCGCATGCCGATGACATGTCGTTTATGTATATTAGGAACAGTAAAGGTCCCAATATACTGCCTTGGGGGACTCCACAGCTCACCGAGAGGGGGGGGGACACGGTGCCGTTCACCTCTACCACCTGCTCCCTCCCCTCCAAGTAAGATTGCATCCAGCTCCATGAGGTTTTGTTAAATCCGATTGCTCTGAGCTTATCCAACAGTATAGCGTGGTTAACGGTGTCAAAGGCCTTCTGAAGGTCCAGCATGACCATGCCGCAGTATTTGCCCGCGTCCACCTCATGTTTGATGTGGTCGGTCAGATAGAGAAGGCATGTGTCAGTGGAGTGGTTAGTTCTGAAGCCGGATTGGAATTTGTACATGAGTTTATTAGTGGCAAGGTAACTATCGACCTGTTCATAAACTATTTTCTCCATTACTTTCGAAACGGAACTGAGAATAGAAACAGGTCGGTAGTTGCCAGGTTCCAATTTGCTTCCTTTTTTAAAGAGGGGAGTTACTATTGCTATCTTAAAATATTTTGGTACTTGGCCTTGTGTAATTGATAGGTTTATTATGTGCGTGATGATCGGGGCAATGATGGAGGCAGAGTCCCTAAGGAATCTGGAGGGAATATTATTAAGGACGGTGGCCTTGTTAGGGTGGAGCGCGCTCAATTTTTTAAACACCTCATCAGCTGTGACCATTTCTAATTTGAAATCATCGTTGGATACTCCTAGCTTTCTGTAGAAGGCTTTAATGTGTTCTACACCAAAGCAACCAGAGTGGTGGGACAGCTTGTTGACAAGAGTTGCGACAAACATTTTTGCAGCAAATGACCAAAAACACAAGTGTGCTCCTGTTGTAATGAAGAACTTGGACCATTTTTAACACATTGACAGATCCTTACGTTGACGTGTTAACCTAGCTAGCAAACTTAGAATGAACACTGGGGTCCAAACTTGTGATTTACATAACTGAGGCATTCCTTAAAGCATCCCCTTAGTCCTCTCCTTTTTAGCAGTTATTCATGTTTTTCGTAATGTGATTTATGTAACTAAGAAGTTTATGTTGCTTGCTTATCCAAGATTCTGTCATGAGTCATTTTTTTCAACTTCTTTAGTTATACCAGTAGTGTTCCTCAAGATTCCATTTAGGTCCTCTCTTTTTTATCATTTGTGCTATTCAACTGGTGGCTCGCGAGTACTGTTCAAAAAACTTTTGAGGGACTCACATTTTTGCAGCAGATTTTTAAAAACACTAGAGTGCTGTCCTAGGCATTAACTTTGACTAGATTTTTGCAGAAGGTCCGTGAAAACAGCAGAGTGATCCTGCAATGTTGACAAAGTGAATAGACCAAAACCAAATGTCTACTGTAGAAGATGCTGGTTCTTTGGAATTTCCAAAATATGACTAATAGTGAAGGGAGAAGTCCGGTCCCTAGGTCTTTAGCTTTCTGGAAACCTGGCTTTTAAAGCAATTTAGTTGAGTATCCCTCCTGTAGTTTGGACTTTGTCATTGTGGTTAAGCAATGGCTATTGCATTTGTTGTGTAGCTAGCTATGCCTTGTGTATCATTATGACGTTCAGCAGGGTAATTACACTGCTGAAATGTAAATAAACTGCATTTCATATTGAGAACAAAAACATCCCAGAAGACAATTCAGGTCTTGGAAGAAAATCTATTGCATAATATCATCTCTTGAATAAAACAATTTTGAGGTAAATCAGAGGGCATAAAGATATCATGGAAAAAAACAAGGCAAGGCTACAACAGTAATAGTGTATGGCTACACAAAAATATATTTTTTCTCTCGACATTTTTTCCATGCATGTAATAATATACATGTACATGCCAGACCAGTAGATGGTGATGAGCCACACATGCAAACCAGCTGCTCCTACCTCCTGGACAAAACCATCTGTTGAGCAGGCTTTGACAGCATGTATTTGATAAGTGAGTTAAGATTCAAATACGAGTGACACGGCCATATATACGATGCAGTAAATCTACATTTTCTCTGGGAAGCATTGCAAGTGTTGTACAGCAGCATTGTATACTGATACTACTGCTTTTACTGTGACATATTTGTACATGCCCAAACTGAACATTGCAAGGGCATTCCATACATGTTCACAGACCACCCGTTTTTAAATGTTTGTATTTGTGCAATGTGTCATGTACGCTAACAGTCAAAGCAACATTGTTTTTGGTGATGTCAGTTAAAATGTGCTCATGTAAACAGAGAGAGAAAAAAAAGAGAATACTTGGGCCATATTATCGTCACGGCCAATTTGTCTTTCTCTTCGTTTTTACAAAGAACCAGTCGAGACTGGCTTTACGACCACTAAAAACAGGTGTACATTTTGCGTAGCTGCATTTAAAGTTTGACCTGGATTTGTACCAATATGGAAAGATATTTCGTCAAAGCAATGTTTTATGAAGCTCACAAGCTACTGTCATCCATTGTTTCTACATCTTCTTTCCGTCATAGCTAAGCCTATTTTTGGCAATATGCAAAGTTTTCAGTGCAAAAACATTTAAGACAGTCTGAGCACACACACTCAGCAAAGTTAGGTTATTATAATTCATCAAACAAAATAATAAAAACTAGAGATACAAATTAGACAAAGTAGTAGCAAATAGGTTTTTAAATAATACATAGACATAACCACATAAATCCGGTTTCTCGTAGCTCTGGATTAAATCACATTTTAAACCAAAATTTACTGAAATGGCTTTCTCAGACATGGATTAAAATAGGCTCAGAATTGTCCGAGTATTGAGTTTAATAATCTCCTTTCTTGAAGGGAGAATAGAGCTAATTCAGGTCTAAATCAAGACTTAAGTTAAACCCGTCCAGTTGCAGGTTTCCCTTCAGAGTAAAGGCTGTACATGCATCACGGCGCATAGTAAGGATGAATTACATTGTCATGAAACACAACAATTAAGCAGCACTTCTTACTTCTTTAGATGAGGCTGGAGGTCGGTGTAGTGAACGTTGCTGGTTAATACAACAAATAACAGAATATGTTAGTTTATGGGAACTACAACGGAAATAACCATGGCAGATTCATACAAGGCGTCAAACTGCTTGTTTAAAACAAGGAAAAATGGTTGTTTTATAAATATATCCACAATGCATCAATTCAAAATTGCTCTACTTATTGGGAAGGCAAAAACACAAAAACGGGTAGTAACAGGCAAGAAAAGTGGATTTTGCATATTATGACACCTTCAAAAGTTGTTTTTTTTGCTTTCACTAAAACACTGATTTGTCATAAAAATGTGGAAAATTACTTTAGATTTTCATTTTTTTTTATATAACTGCGTCATAGCCAATTATGCAAACTATACGATGATGTCATACACCACCCGGGCCCCTGTAAAAAAGACATGCTCTGGTTTTACTTATACCCTGAACGCCAAACCGGCCCATAGGGTTTAGTTGGATCCAAACAAATCAAACCATAGATATGTGTCTATTCCAAAGGGCTTGCAAAAATGTCAACATATTCACAATAAAAGTATGCCACATTATTTGGAGAATGCATACAAATAGCACTACGATCACTGGTACCAAAACATCTAAAGTACTTGCCTGTGTTGGGGGTAGAACTGCAAATTTAACCATGACCGAAACAAAAAAAACAGTCAGTGGAGACACTCGATCAACAGGAAATGTGGGTTAGAGGCCTGTGAGCGGTCAGGTGGTAACAGGTCAGGGGTCAGAGGTGGACAAAAGCTGCATAAGCCCAGCACAGAGCAAGGCAGAGGCCCCCGGACGTCCCTCACTGACTGTCTGTCTCCCTTTACTTCTACCGCCCTCATGCATTAGTGCTCTTGTTTGACATTGCGTTCTTGCATCAGTTTTTCTTTTGTGGTCCTTCAGCATATCTGTCTTCTGTCCATTTACGCCGTACATTGTTTACAATACGATTGCCACAGAGTGTCTGCAAGAAAAGGACTAACCAAACACCTGCAGAAATAACAGCAGTTAAAAGCTTTCGCCGCACCAGCATCGTCGTCCCTTTCCCTGTGTGGCTTTACCGGATCAAAGATGTAGCTGTGTTACAGTGAGAAAGTCCTTTGTAGCTTGCACCCTCGCACAATGTACACTTACACAGACAAACAGAAAAAGCTGTGTATGCCCAAATGCACACACACAGACATGATGACAAAAGTGCATAATGCAGTTGGATCTCTCTAATCCAATGGTTCTCAACCTGGGTTCGATCGAACCCTAGGGGTTCGGTAAATCGGCCTTAGGGGTTCGGTGGAGCCTCCGCCACGGAGGTCAAGCCACACCCGACTCATCGTGTAAATAAAAACTTCTCCATATCGGCGTATCATGGATACAGCAACAGCAGAAGTCACACTGATTTGCAGGTGTGTAATTTGTTGTGAGTTCATGCACTGTTGGTTTTGTTCTTTGAACAAGGTGATGTTCATGCACGGTTCATTTTGTGCACCAGGAAAAGAAAACATATAACTTTGTCTTGAATTTGAAAAAAAACATTTTTTTTTTCACAAAAGAAGGGTTCGGTGAATGCACGTATGAAACTGGTGGGGTTCGGGACCTCCAAGAAGGTTAAGAACCACTGCTCTAATCATACCATGCCAACAACATACGCTCCATTCTAAAGCAGACAATTTATACAAAACAGATTCACAACAATTGCAAGCTTAAAGACCTGTTGAATTTAAAGAGTCCATTGCCATCTTCATCAGGGTTGGAGTGTGTGTGCTGGAGTGGGCTTGTGCGTGAGACTGAATTAATGATGTGTGACTGTTTTGGCAGATGTTCTAGATTACTAATCAGCTCTTTGTACGAGGGCCATATGTGCGTGGGTGTGTGCATCCCTCTGTCATATGCCATGCATGAATATCATACATCAGCAGATAAAGTATGTTAGGGTTGTCTGGTCAGCAGTGGTGACATCATGGCAGCTGATCAGATGCTACTACAAACAAGACATTGGTGCCAGTTTGGTCTTGATTGCAGCAGTGACAGGAAAACAGACTTTGCTCAATGACACATTTTAGTGGTCATGTTTGTTGACTTTATGAAAATAAAGTGATTTATACAGTATGTTATATTATAAATCGTGTATGTATACTGTATATTTTTAACACTAGCAATACTTTAGTACTTAAAGCTTCACACAAATCAGGATTTTGAGGGCTGATCACTAATAAGTTTAAATACTAAGTTATAACCAATGCAATTACATGAGTGAGTAATATACCTACTTACAGACCTTGCTTATTTACTTCAAATATTTATGTTCTGTTTACTGGGTATGGACAAAAAGCATTCTTAACCATTTATGACCATTTTTCCTATGCTGAATAATGTTGGAAAAATAATATAATTGTGACTTCCAGCCAAAAATTGCCATTGCGATTTGATACATGATTTCAGTTTTTTATTTTAGTTTTTTTTAATGATTTTGATACAACTAACAAGTTTTTTTCAATTAGCTGCACCTAATGTATGCAATTAATTAAAAGACGCGTAACTTGTAAAATATACAATTTCTATATAATACAAAATGACTATACACTATAATTTAAAAACACTATATTCTGTATATAATAACTTTGTTTTTATAATAAACTGCATACATCTCAAGCTGTGTCCAGTAAATCTGCATTACTCTCCTCGTGGCCGATATGCTCGGATTCCTTAGACTCCATACAGACCGCGCCTGCGCTCTTGTAATTGGTCAGGGGTCTGCACTGTACAGGTATTGTATTATGTTAGACTTGGTATTGAAAGTAATGGGCTAGTAATGTTATTCATGTGTGTTTCTATATTGCAAAGGTCAGTGAAGGCACCATAGACATACCTTGTGCTGACAACGACTTGTAGAAAACAAAAAACTGTGCAGTGTGTTTTGGTACACATATATATGACGTTGCTTGTGATTATGCTGTCGGACATGTTTTTGGCACAGATTGTAGCTGACAGTAGTAACCTGGTATTGTTTGTCAGTAAACGTCCCTATGTCTTTGTTGAGATGCTAATGTATGAACTATTACCCTTTGTATAACTTCCGTATTATGATTGACTAAGGACCTAGATTGCATATGGCTTGTGTTTTATTTGTCTAATTCATTAGATTATATTAGATTAGATTAGATAGCATTTTATTGATTTCCTGGGCGTGTGCCCTGAGGGAAATTAAGGATTATTGCATTAGGAAAATGAAGTTCCCCAACATGTTTGTTTCATTCAAAATATTGAAAGCTGCGTATGGCGCTGTTCATAATGTACAGTAACTGATTGGTATGGTGAACTAGATGTTAATTGTATCAAAATTCATAATTTTTTTTTTTTTTTCTAATTACCATCCGAATCGATTAGTACCAATTAAATCATTGTAAGGTTTACTAATACTGTAGTAGTAAATACTAGTGAACATACTGTATAATCTAAATTCAAGTATGCAAATATTGAAATTTCTAAATTCTCACAGAACGCAATAAAACAACACTATACACTACCGTTCAAAAGTTTGGGGTCACATTGAAATGTCCTTATTTTTGAAGGAAAAGCACTGTACTTTTCAATGAAGATAACTTTAAACTAGTCTTAACTTTAAAGAAATACACTCTATACATTGCTAATGTGGTAAATTACTATTCTAGCTGCAAATGTCTGGTTTTTGGTGCAATATCTACATAGGTGTATAGAGGCCCATTTCCAGCAACTATCACTCTAGTGTTCTAATGGTACAATGTGTTTGCTCATTGGCTCAGAAGGCTAATTGATGATTAGAAAACCCTTGTGCAATCATGTTCACACATCTGAAAACAGTTAGCTCGTTACAGAAGCTACAAAACTGACCTTCCTTTGAGCAGATTGAGTTTCTGGAGCATCACATTTGTGGGGTCAATTAAACGCTCAAAATGGCCAGAAAAAGAGAACTTTCATCTGAAACTCGACAGTCTATTCTTGTTCTTAGAAATGAAGGCTATTCCACAAAATTGTTTGGGTGACCCCAAACTTTTGAACGGTAGTGTAAGTACATCCTGTAATTTCCCTGGACTTATAAAGCATGCATATACATAATATAAATCAATCTGTCCAGTGTCAAAATGTCAGAGACAGGTGTGCTGCTCTACAAAGCTGCATTTTTTTCCTGTTGTATGGTCTTTAATTATAATTTTTCTGTTTGTGCCATCACGGTAACACCTCTGTGGTGGCATACTTACAAAACAAACAAAAAAGCCGAAGAAAAAACAAAACACACTTGTGAAGATTTATTTAGATGCCACCGAGCCAAAAACTTGAGGTATATGCGAGGTATGAGGTATTGCAATAATGTCATGTGACTTCTTAATCTTTGTGCAACTTTTGAGTTTTTCCACCCAAAAATTAGGTTAAATTCCGAATAGTAAAAACTTAGTCGAGTTGTACTTTAGAGCTTAAGAGTGTTTACATTTCAAGTAAATCAGAAGGCTAATTCTCATCTCTAAACTTATTTGTATTTTATTGACTTTTTTAAATTAAGAATGGTTGCTTTTGCTTTGGATTCAAAATACCTTCAACTTCAATTGAATCTACTAGCATATATTCATTGACAGTACAAACAATCAGGACAGGAACTAGTAAATTACAAAGTACATCTTGTGTTTCATTACAGTGCAAAGTCCTTTATACCCGTAACTTTTTTTTACTATATAAACTGATAAAATGTACTGAACTTGCGATTCAGCTCTTTTATTAGAATAACCCTACTCAGTGACAAAATAGCACATGGTATTCACTTAAGACTCTACACCTGCTTGAGGTGGTCGAAGGTCAACAATTTGACTCTGATGATGTTTGTTTACAGAGACACCAATAAAGCATGTAGCATGCACATGTCGGGATATTTATATATTTTAAAAATACTACGTACATATGAAAATACTGATAGGGGAATAACGGTACACCATTGTTGCTTGTCGTTAGTAACAGGTATAATTGCAATAATTACAATTCTCAAACTATCCAGACAAATACAACAGTAACAGTTTGCATGATCTGAATTATTACATATTTTTTTAGTAAATTAAAGTTTGTTATTGCATAAAGTGCAATGTAAATAGTTTCAGTTTATAACCCATTTCATGAACTCTACTGAACAATTCTAAAACAATGCTTTAGTCTCATCGACTTGTCTTTGTCCGTGTACATATTTCACCAAGAGGGCAAATTATTCCCAAAAAAGACACTATTTATGGAAGACAGTTTCAAGAGCTGGTTTCTCCTTCGCATTATCACAAATATCCCCATAGGAGCCAAAGGCTGGACTGCATTGTATTAGTTTACTGAGTCGATACATGATTGTATCGCAAGGCAGTTATACTCCTCTGCATCTCACGCAATTTGTTCCCTTTGGGAACTCGGCCCACCACATGTTCCTTACCGAAAATTGTAGTTACGAATACATTGCAACCTTACTTTCTAATTAACAAAGAAGCAGCAAATGTATCCCACCAAAACACTATTCTTAATAGAGTAAGCGTCTCGTGCTTCCTTGCAACACAGGCCGTCTTTCAGCGAGGGTCAAGTGTCCACAAACAGATTCCGGCTGTATGAGCAGAAGCTCCTCACATTCAAGAGTGCACCTGACAGGAGGGGCAGGGAGTGTGCATCTCGTGCTGCCAAGCAACCAAAGACCAATGCAAGCACCTGGTTGGTGGAGCCCAAGAAGTGGAGAGAAAGAGGGTACCACTTCAGAATGGTTACCATGCCAAAGAAATTCACACTAAGTGTCGGGATTCACAAACAACAAATGTGGCGCTTGTGGCATGAACAAAAAACAAGGTGCTATTTTAATCAAACAAAACAAAAGCCTTGACGTTGTTCTCTCACCACGGCTTCCTATGTACTTTATCCTGTTATTTATATATGTAATGGGTCTATGGGTGCAGGACCCCGGGGGTTATTTGCGGCCTGTGGCTAATTTTTACTGGGCAATGAAACAAACTAGGCAAAAAGGCACAATGAAAAAGAGAAAAAAAATGAAATGTTCATAGTAACACAAAGCTTTGACTTAAAATAAAATAATATTATATATTTATAATAGGGCTGTTAAAAAGATCGAGTTAACTCATGTGACTCCATCCATCCATTTTCTACCGCTTGTCCCTTTCGGGGTCGCAGAGGGTGCTGAAGCCTATCTCAGCTGCTTTCGGGCGGAAGGCGGCGTACACCCTGGACAAGTCGCCACCTCATCGCAGGGCCAACACAGATAGACAGACAACATTCACACTCACATTCACACAGTAGGGCCAATTTAGTGTTGCCAATCAACCTATTCCCAGGTGCATGTTTTTGGAGGTGGGAGGAAGCCGGAGTACCCGGAGAGAACCCACGCAGTCACGGGGAGAACCTGCAAACTCCACACAGAAAGGTCCCGAGCCCGGTATTGAACTCAGGACCTTCGTATCGTGAGGCAAATGCACTAAATCCTGTGCCACCGTGCTCATGTGATTAAATAACAAAAAATAATCATGTAAATACGCATACTAATCATGAAATTGATTTGGACCGCAAATGCTTCTTTTGTTGTTATAGGGTCAGTGATCAGGCCAGGTCAATGAAAACTGTGTGTTAGTGCAAAGATGACTGAGTAGAGTAAATTTAAAACATTTCACTTCAATATAAACCCGAATGGGGCCTTAGATAAAACTGTTACCAAGTTATGAGTGGAGGCTAAATACATTTTAAAAATCACTTTAAAATACATCCAGATGGGCCTTAAGATAAAACTGTTTGAGCAAATAATTGACTGAATTCAAGTTAAACGTTTAAAAAAATGTTTCCACATACACATACTGTACATATACACTCACTGTACAAACACATATACACATACTGTACATATACATTCACTGTACAAACACACACATACACATACTATACATATACATTCACGGTACAAACACACATATACACATACTGTACATATACATTCACTGTACAAACACAGATATACACATAATGTACATATACAAGTACATATGCACACATACACTCATGCACATAATCACGTTTTATCAAACATATATTAATGTTGTTGCCCTAGGGTAAACTGGGTACAACACATGGCACTCTGACAAAGCTTAACTTATTTTTACTATAACAATCTACAAGGTTAATGTTGGTTGCTTCTCTTTCTTCCCCCCCATTTTTCTGCATTCTTTCGTATCTCAAGTTATCATTACGTATATGTATTGTTGCATTTCAACAACTGTATTGTTGATAATAAAGGTAAAGTATTGGTATTGTTCATTATCAATAGCGCTATTTCTATTGGTATTTGTATTGCTCCATTTTTAGTGTAATAATGCTCATTGTCATTTCTGTATTATTTTTTATTTTCGCTAACTGCTTATTTGCTATTACTTTTACCATCATATTTGTACATGTCGTATTTGCTGATGTTGCTCTATTGTTGTTGTTGTTGTGTTTGCTGTTGTTGTTTTTGTCTCTCTGTCTAATCCCCATCTTGTCCCCACAATTCCTCCCTCTGTCTTCCTTTTTTTCTCTTTCTATCCCCTCCTGCTCCGGCCCGGCTGCACCAAATGATAATATAAATATATTTAATAAAGTCAAATACAAATAAGGCAACAAGAGAAGTATCCTACACTTCTCTTTTGTAAAGTAAATCTGAACAGCCGATATGGGCATCTACATCAACTATATGATTTGCCTGAGAAGCTGGACAGGACATAAAAAAAATTAAATAAAAAAAAATTAAAACATTTTAAAAAAATGTTTCCGTATGACATTCTGAAAATAAAATTGCATTTGAGTCCAATTATTGGGGTATTTTTTTAAGTTAATTTAAATTATGCAACCAAGTAATAACCTGTAATTAATCATGATTAATCCAAATTCAAATGTGTGAATAATCTGATTCTAAAAATGTATCATTTGACACCACTATTTTAAAAGTAACTCTTTATTTTTTTTAGCTTTTTTACAAAATAAATATATATGAAATATCAAAGTGGCCTTTGGCTTCCTTTGATCTTTCGGTATGCAGCCCCAAGGGTAAAATATTTGGTCACCCATGATTTAGGTCTAGCAAAGTTTTAGAACTCTGTGCCATAGCAGAACAAATGGATTTGTCCCAAAAACAAACGAGCACCCCTTTGGGGAAAAAATTGTTATCAGCTTAATAATCACCATAAATCATACGTTTAATAGCACATGGCCCAAAAGCAAAATGTTGCACAGCAAATTCAGTTGTTCTGTTATCCTGATGCCTATTAAAACTTTATTGGAACAATATAATAACAAGTATCCATTCATGAATAAAACAATACTTTAGATGAGCTGTAATATAACCCTGTGCTGTTTTCAGTTTAGTAAATTTTTCAACAAACGGAGACAATGTGTCCAACTACATAAGAAACCAAGCATTAGTGGCCCTTTATTTTTTCACTCACCTTTCAGCCTGACTGTCTTCGAGAGTGTCTGCCTGACGAAAAAGGAGAAGTGGAAGAGGAAGAAGAAGAGCGAGACAAGCCTGCTACTGACTGTGTGCGCTACCTGATCCACCACCACCTACGGACAGACGGACATGGTCACAGCAATGCAGAAGAGGAGGGGGCGGCTGCAGAATAAAGTGAAGTGGTGCCGCCATTCCGCGTCACCCTGGCAACCAACGCTCTTTCAAAGAAATCATCCAATAGTAAACACAGGCGATTGTTTTCAGACAAAAAGTCACATGACCGCTCCTACACCACTCCCCAAATTGCAGAGTTGAGAACGAAGGGGGGAGACAGGCGTTTGTGACTGGAGACTTTAGACAAGGAGGGAAAAAATGAAAGTTACAAATATAAGATTACAGTTGAAAACTTACTTAGTTCCATTATTAAATTACAGCACCCATCATAATACAGAATAAAAAGTTTGTTTGTGTGTGTACATGCGTGGTAAATCATCTTAAACTACAGTAGCGTTGGATATTAAAGTCCAAGCACCAAGTATACCAAAAATGTTATATTGTCTTGAATGTATTCCCAAACATACTGCTCTCCTGTTAACATGGAACTGTTTTTGGAATTTTGCTTATCATTCATAATCTTTGTGTGAGACAAAAACACATAGATGATTAGATAACACTTTGTCATTACACTTAAGAAGTACAACAAAATAAACCCGTTCAAGAACAGACATACATTGTACAGGGTAGACAGAACAAGAATGCTGTAAACGATGGGAAAAGGTGGAGGCGGTGGAAAAGGCATTGGGTTTACTGCGTTTCCCTTGAGCCAAGAGAGAAATAATTTACGTTTATATTTTTTGTGCGGTCTAGATAGTAAAAAAAAATTGCAAGCAAGAGGCAGCTAACAATGCAGGTAATGGGATTCATTTAGTCCGCCTCTTAAGCGCTTTAAAAAATATCCAGAAACGCTACGTTAACATGCCGTGACCTAACCAAGATATAAGGCATAGTTATTGTAAGAGCTAACACAGAAGAACTACTTTTCTGGCATTGTGAAACATCGCCTTGCTCACACTGCTCCTCCGACCAATAGTGAGTAGCCGGCTACGAGATAGCTTGAGCTAAAAACGTTGGTTGCCACACGCCATAAAATAAAAAAAGTTTGAGCTACTTCTGCTGCTGCTGTATTGTCTTTGAATTAGGAAAAGTTAATGTAAATTGTAAATCATGCCTCGCCTGTATCGTAGAAGATTGTGGCACCAAGCCGGGAAGTTGGTCAACTTTAAAAGTATTTTTTAAAAATGGCTCTGAACTTGGCTCTAAACAAATGGAACCCAGCATAAAACCATTGCAACATTGCTAGGAAGCATTTTTTTATCTGATGTGTGAAGATTATTTTTAATTTAGCAGGTCAAGAAAGATGCAACATCCCATTTGTCGGCATCTCAGTGAGAGCTGACATTGTGAGTCACTTCTTTATGTTCTTATTTGAAACATTTAAACACATAGCAAGAAATGCGACCATTAGCAACGACCGCTACTGTTGCTCTGCGCTCTGTGAAATCAATGCACCCAGGAAAGAAGTTACGGTAATGCTTAAAATGACTAAAATACTGTAAATATTACAGGTTATTGTGAATGTGTCCTTTACTACATTACATACACACTTACAGCCTGTACTGTATAAAAAACATTGTTGGAGGTTTTTAAAGTGCATTATTGTCGGATAAAATCGTATTGTTAGCTGCCTTTTACGAGCTGTTTTTTACTATTTAGTATACACAGAAAAGGGAAAGACATGGGTTCTTGTTTCATATAAGGATTGTGGATCCATCCATCCATCCATTTTCTACTGCTTGTCCCTTTTGGATGAGGGGCAAAATTCCAAAAAGAGTTCAGTTCTCCATTAAGGCAAACAATGTGAATCATGATTATTTTTAGTATTGACATTGCAATCCTCAATTTTGCGTTCGCTGGCTAGGCTGAGCTGGCTCTAATGTCCTGGCCAGCAAGGCGCACTCAGGGACGAGGGACACTGAGAAAAGCCTTCAAAAAAAATAATCTGCATTCAGAAATCGGCTTGCATGTATTCCTTTTTTGAGCAGCCTTATCTCCTGTACTCTGTGTAGTCAACCAAATTACAATTCCTATCCGACTGTTAACACAATGTACTGCACTTCCTCTGCAATATAATTGTGCACTTCAACACACATGCATTTCCTCTAGCCAGTGCAATATTGCACTCCAGGTCGAGCAGGCATATAACAACTGAAAATTGTCCAATCTATGTATGAATGTGACGAGAAAGCGGACACATTTTGTAATGGAAACCCAAACCAGTGTTGTTCTAAAAACGTGATAAGCTCATTCTGCAAATATTTCAGAAAATATTCTCACTGTTATTCACAGTATCCTCAATAAACTCCATAGAGCTACGAGATACAAAAACTAGATATGGAAAAGATAAAGGAATAAATTGAACTGAAGCATCAAAACACTTGACTATCATATTCAACTTGACCAAAAACAGATACAGTAAATCCTCCTCCTATGAAACGTCTGCTAAAGACATACTCTGTTAAGTGGGCAAGAAACCATGACAACAAGTCAGGAACAGACGATAAAAGTGGGAAGTAATAACACAAACTCATAATGGAGGCAAATACAAGAACCAAAGAAACAAGTATAATCGACCCAAAAAAAGAAACGTAGTTTTTAAGAATAATACAATTGGTAGCAGTCATGCATATATGAGTGCAACGCAACTTTAGGCAGTCTTCAATATGAGTAAAATATTAAATTTAATTGTCATGCGCCTAAATTTAATTGTCATGCGCCTAAATGTAATTGTCATGAGCCTAATAGGTCGAATGCAACTGAAACAAACTCATGTTGTGGGTATGGATCGTATTCAAAATAAAATGATCAAATCTATCCATCTAAATACACTATGTAATACATTTTGTGTGGGTAAATTTATAACACTGAAATATTACAAAGTTCAAAAAAGAGCTGCAGCGAGCACGTCGTCACACTTGCTTCACGCTGTTGCTCCAGTTGGACTTTCTCTCCTTAAAAGCTGCCATTGTCCTCTTAATATTTACACATTTTGTAGCTCGCTGCTTGCGGGTATATCAAGGATACATTAAAATATGTCTACATTGCAGCCATGCTGACTACGCCCAGATAATCACATGCTTCTTGTCTACTTCATCACAATATCCGGTTTTGGCAACGTTGTTTTCGGTGATCAACGTCTTTTTTTCGCGGCCAAATTTTCAGTGCATCAAGAGTCAATAGCGCGCGAATAATCGGCTATATATACCCATTCATAATGGAAAGATCTGCTGGTGGTAATGTTTTATGTTCATGTGGTTTTGATTCGATGATCACTTCTACCATAATACTAAAAACACTGTCGATGACAAAAAGCGGATTGGCGAAGAATGAGTGTGTTGTGAAGTGTTGTTGTGTGTCTGAGAGTGAAGCACAAAGACAAAAGTGTGTGCATGGGAAGTAAAACCTGTTGGAAATGGGCCAATTGTCATAAGATTGGCAATAAAAGTTCAAAATAGCGTCGGTCTTTGTGTGATTTCTTCTGGAGGCTCCAATAAATTAAAGTAATATAATGTAAAACCCTATTTTCAAGCTGTGGCGGCTACGATTTTTCGTGGTGGTGTGCCACGTTTAGTTACATTAAGGGCAAACCTGTATTATGTGTTGCCTTTTGGTGCCATTATTACTCACTACTCCGAATATTATACACATGCACAATTCAACTCGATCAAGTATCGCCTAACCAGAAAGAAGGATGTTCTTTAGTTGCTCTGATTTATCATTACTCGGGCTGTCAAGTGATACATTTTTTTTTTTTAAATCAGATTAATCACAGTATAATTTTGTGATTAATCATGATTAGTCACAGGTTATTTAATTGCTGGCACAAATAAAATGTTCTTTAAAAAATACCCTAATATTTGGATACAAATTAAGGATGTAACGGTAAACGGTATAGTGATAAACCCGAGATAAAATTCCTGACAGTTAGCATAGTTTCTCTTGTTATATTCTTATTTTTACTGTTATATGTGTATTGTTATTGTTGCTTTTTATGGTTATTCTTATTGTTATATTTTCCATTTTATTTCCATTTATACCCCCATTATTTACTTTTTAAATTTGATCTCAATTCTGTACACTGCTGCTGGAATTTGTATTTTCCTGAGGGGACTCTCCTGAAGTAATCAAAGTACTATCTATCTATCTGTCTATCTATCTATCTAATAAAATCTATTTTTTCATTATTGAAAACCCGTCATTTATTAATGCATTTTAGGCAACACTGTGCAGTTCCTGAAAACAAAGTCAGGCGCATGCGCACTAGCGTCGTTTGGCTTGAAAATCTGGAAAAGAAAAAAAAAGAAGAATAAATATATATATATATATATATTTATTTTTTTAAATGTATTTATTTATTTATTTAAATTTAATTGTATTTATTTGTTTATTATTATCATCCAAAGACATGCACCTGGGGATAGGTTGATTAGCAACACTAAAATTGGCCCTAGTGTGTGAATGTGAGTGTGAATGTTGTCTGTCTATCTGTGTTGGTCCTGCGATGAGGTGGCGACTTGTCCAGGGTGTACCCCGCCTTCCGCCCGATTGTAGCTGAGATAGGCTCCAGCGCCCCCCGCGACCCCGAAGGGAATAAGCGGTAGAAAGTGGATGGATGGATGGATGGATTTGTTTATTGCCATTTCCCTATTGGGTGCTGTTTTATTTTTGTCGTTGTTCGTGTTGTACAAGTATATATTGCATCATATTGAGTGGCGTTTTTCATATTTTGGTGACCTCGCAACTTGTGAATTAGCACAACCACCATTAAAACACTGACTAAAACAAACGCTGGTTTTAATAAACGCCAAATGTAAATTTAACACCGATAAAGTATCATTCAGTATCACAGTTATACAAATTCGTCTGTGTGATGTTTATCTTTGAGTCAGCAGGTGCACCACTTGTTGGCACACTCTCACCAAGCGAGGCGTGAGAACGGTCATCCAGTTTTTCACGTAACAAATCACAAAGTCAAACAACTCAACAAAACTCACGTGAAGCATTCAGCAGCGGCGGAGCTTCGTGAAACATTATTAAAAGACTAACAGACGACTTTTGGCAGTCCACAGACAACTGTTGTCAAGCCATTCCGGAAAAGGTCATCATTGAGCATCCGGTCGGTATTTTCAAACTAAACGCCGACTGGTGACGGGCCTGACGGCAGTGGTTTCTTTCGAATAATGTTATATTAAAGTACAGCACGTTTACACTTGAAAAACATGTCTGAAAATATGTTTTAAAAAAAAAGAAAAGAAAAAAGAAAAAAAAAAGATTAAGTTGATTTATTTCTAAAGTACATCACGTTTACCTCCTCCTTCAAAACCGCACTAAAAGAACACCTCCAGGCAACTTCAACCCTAAACTAATCCTACCTCCCCGGATTGTAAATAAATAATCAAATGTAAATAATCAAATGTAGATACTTATTCTTATGCTTTCTGATCTCTCTCTCTATGTCCACTGCTTGCTGTACATATCCTACCAAGTCAGTCCTGCACTGTTGCAATGTCCATTTCTCTGATGATGCAATTGTTGATGACTGAAGTGTTGATAGCAACCAAACCTAACCCCCCCTCCACATCCCACACCCCGGATTGTAAATAATGTAAATAATTCAATGTATATACTCTGATGATTATGTGTGATGACTGTATTATGATGATAGTATATATCTGTATCATGAATCAATTTAAGTGGACCCCGACTTAAACAAGTTGAAAAACTTATTCGGGTGTTACCATTTAGTGGTCAATTGTACGGAATATGTACTGCACTGTGCAATCTACTAATAAAAGTTTCAATCAATCAATCAATACACTTGAAAAACATGTCTGAAAATATGTATATAAAAAAAAAGAAAAAAGAAAAGATCAAGTTTATTTATTTCTATACTTTTGAGTTTCAAAATTATAGTTTGATTTCCTGCGTTTAACTAAATGTTCAAAACAGTGTGATAGTATTAACAATAGCTTCCCCCCCCCCCCCTGATGGATTACGAAACAGAAATATAATAAATCAACTGATAAACACTATATAATAAACCAGTCCTTTTGACAAAGACATCAAAGACTTGGACAAATATAAAGTTGACACTGCTTTGACAACGACGATGATAATGGAGTCTGACACCTACATTCAACACCAACACTACTATGTTCCAAGGGACCACCAAACAAGAACACCTGGATTCAGGAGTGCATCCACCTACACTTATAGAAATTATTGAAACAGCATTAAAGACTGCTGAACAAGAAAATATGGATCTGAAAAACGTCTGCAACAAAGACCATAAAAGCCAGGATTTGGAGAATTATATAAATCCAGATACAATTTTTTTCTCCCACATCGGTAACAATTGTTCTTATTATACAGATGAAAAATATAATAACAACATTAATTTATTATTAATTTTAACAGCAGAAGCTTGTACACAAATTATAACTACATGAATCACTTTTTGGAACAATTCAACAAACGCTTCAAAGTGATTGCTGTCACAGAAACATGGATTAATGATTAAAAAAAAAAAGGAATAGATTTTGATCTGGAAGGATATGAACTAAACTACATCGACAGAACCAACAAATACAGAAGAGGAATAGTGGTGCATATGATGAAGAACCTGAACTACAAAGTGATAAAAACACTTGTCATTTGCTATTGATAACATCTTAGAATGCATAACCATTGAAATATGTCTGGAAAAAAGCAAAAACATATTCATCAGTTGTATATATAGATTACCTATGTCAAATATTGAATTGTTTGAAGACTGTATCAAGACACATTTCATGGACAATGGTCAAGAAATAATTTTCTTATGTGGTGACTTCAATATTGACTTATTGAACCCTAACAAGCAAACGTCCATTGATGACTTCATTGATACAATGTACAGCATCAGTTTATATCCAAAAATCACCAAGCCAAGCAGAATCACAGGACACTGTGCCACACTTATTGATAATATGTTTACCAATTTTGATATCAACACTACAAGTGGTCTACATATAACTGACATTAGTGATTATCTGCCGGTTTTCACAATATATGGAAACTACAAAAAGAGGAACATGAGTGACAAAAATACATTTCAAAGACTTTGCACAGAAAAGAGTATGATTGCTTTCAAAAATGAGCTAGAAAAGCAAAATTTGGATCATGTGTGCAATAAAATGATGTTAATAAAGCATATGGTAAAAATGTAAAAACACGTTCATGATGCTTTACGACAAACATTGTCCATGGAAACAACTCAGTAGAAAGCAGAAAAAGAAGAATCAACCATGGATGACAAAAGGATTGAAAAATGCTTGCAATAAGAATATATTGTACAAATAATTTCTAACACAAAGATCTACAGGGGCAGAAAATAAGTACAAAGTGTATAAAACAAACTAACTAGCATACTATGAACATGAAGAAAATAATATTACAGTCACTTATTAGACAGGAACAAAAACAATATGAGAGCAACGTGGGGCATCCTCAATAGCATTCTTAAAAATGGTGTTGAGAAGGATTATTCCCAATGCTTCCCAGACGGGAACGTAAACAATGACAATGTAAAGAAAGTACTTGAAAGTTTCAATCAATACTTTGTAAATCATGGACCAAATTTGGAGGAAAGGATTCTAGACCCAGTTTCAACTGAGGACTATAATGACACCATAGATAGAAATCCCAAATCAATGTTCCTCACAAATGTGACATAGAAGGAAATAGTTAATATAATGACTAATAACAAATCCAAGACCTCAATTGATTGTAATGTAATTGATATGAAAATAATTTAAAATGTTATTGAAGAGATCTCAGGACCATTAATGTATATTAGTAACCTGTCATTTCAAACAGGCACATTCCTAAACAAAATGAAAATAGCTAAAGTTGTACTGATTTATAAGGCAAGAGACAAACACCAATTTACAAATTATAGACCTGTTTCTTTACTGCCATAATTTTCAAAAATCATTGAAAAACTGATCGATAACAGATTAGAGAGTTTCATAAACAAAAACAGAATATTTACTGACAACCAAAATGGATACAGAGCTAATATTTCAACATCGATGGCTTTAATCGGAAATAACGGAAGAGATTACCAATGCAATAGAGTGTAAAACATGTGCAGCGGCAGTGTTTATGGATACAACTAAAGTATTTGACACCATTAATCACAATATTTTAATTAAAAAATTAGAACGGTATGGTTTCAGAGGACTGGTTTTGAACTGGGTAAGAAGCTATCTTAACCAACAGAAAGCAATACATGAAGCTAGGTGAACACATGTCGTTAAATATATCCTGTGGCGTACAACAGGGTTCAATACTGGGACCAAAATTGTTCAATCTTTATAAAAATTACATTTGTAAAGTTACAAAAGACTTAAAGTTAGTACTAGTCGCAAATGACGCAACTGTGTTTTGTTCAGGAGAGAACACACAGAAGCTAATACAAATAATAAACAAAGAAATGATCAAATAAAAAGATGGTTTGACAAAAACAGACTTTAAACCTCTGTAAAACTTAAATATTGTTATTTGGTAACAGTAGAAGAACACAAATACAAATAGAAGGAGTAGACATTGAAAGAGTAAATGGAATCCAATTTTGGGTGTAATAATTGATGATAAAATCTATTGGAAATTTCATATAAAAATATACAACATAAGGTGGCAATAAATACATCAATAATGAATAAAGGAAAATAAGTATTGGCCCAAAAATTACTCCATATTCTTTACTGCTCGCTAGTGTTGCCATATCTGAGTTATTGTGCAGAAATATGGGTAAATAAATACAAAGGTACGCCTCATTGACTAACTGTGTTACAAACAAGATCCATAAGAATAATACATCAAGTTGGATATAGAGAATATTCAAAACCTTTTTTTTTATTGAATCAAAAATATTGAAATTCAACGATATAGTGAATTTGAAAACAGCTAAAATTATGTACCACGTAAACTGTAACCTGCTACCCAAGAATGTACAACAATTCTTCTCAGCAAAAGATACATATGACCTCAAAGAAGAATATAACCTAAAACATAATTTTTTTCGCCCAAATAAGAGTTAGCATGCAGCATTTAACTCTTTTAACTCCGCTGCAATAAGTTATTCTGAAAAACAGGCAATACGCACATAAAACAAGCTGTTAATGACATTGATCAACCACATCACATTGTTCAACCGTATCACATTGTAACGACTCAACAGACTTTATGTGTGGTGTTGGTGTTGTCCGACTGTTTTTGTGGCTATGAAAGCATCACTGGCTGAGTCGAGTGTGTGCGTATTTTGGCGCAAATTAAAGAGATCAACTGCTGTCAATACGATATATGGTTATGGTTATGGTTTGATGCATTTCGAACATGAATACAGATACAATATGATACATCATATAATTCACACATTCTCAATTTTTCGGGTGTGATTACAGCAGAAAGTGACCATTTTTGCTAGATATCAGTGTTGTTGCTGATGTTTTGCTGTGATTATGGACGTTTTGCGCAATAAAAAGATTATTGATGCAGACCACCTCCTCCTCCTTAAAACGTCTCGGCTGACGTCATCATTGTTTTATCTTAAAGGGGGTTATTGAAATGATTAACATTTGAATATTGTATGGCTTGTAGCTTTGTTTTAATTTGCCAACACAGATAGACAGACAACATTCACACTCACATTCACACACTAGGGCCAATTTAGTGTTGCCAATCAACCTATCCCCAGATGCATGTCTTTGGAGGTGGGAGGAAGCCGGAGTACCCGGAGGGAACCCACGCAGTCACGGGGAGGACATGCAAACTCCACACAGAAAGATCCCGAGGCCGGGATTGAACTCACGACTACTCAGGACCTTCGTATTGTGAGGTCACAGTCAATGAAAAACCTCTACAAACTGTAACAGAATATAAATACATACCAAGCAGGTACAAGACATTAAAACAACATTGATAACTTGTTGAATTAGGTCCTGATAGAAAATGGATGGTCGGATGGAACTCAGATACGGCCACAAGAGTAACCAGAGGTACTACTAGAGGGCAGTGTAGTATCCTAAAATGTAAGACAACCTTTGCCCAGTATGCTTTCTTTTCAAAGGCTGTGAAACAGTGGAACGAGCTCCCATCTGAGCTGCTGAGCTTGAATTCACTCACTTCCTTTACAGGAGAAGCAAAAACATGTTTTTTAGATAACCAAAGATGTGATTTAAGTGTATTAATGGGATTTTAATAAGTGATTGACTTGTATTGTATGCACGATGAAGGTTGCACCTTATCTGAATGTTAGTAGTGTGTTGAGTTGTGCTTTTTTAGATATCAGTATGGATGCCGTATGTATGTATGTATGTATGATATTTGGATGATGCATTTGAATGGTGTTTTAACTTGCACTGTATACATCATGCACTTTGACCCCTACCCCTTAGCACTACAGATGGAAATGAGCAATTAAAGGCCTACTGAAACCCACTACTGCCGACCACGCAGTCTGATAGTTTATATATCAATGATGAAATCTTAACATTGCAACACATGCCAATACGGCCGGGTTAACTTATAAAGTGCAATTTTAAATTTCCCGCTAAACTTCCGGTTGAAAACGTCTATGTATGATGACGTATGCGCATGACGTCAATCGTTGAAACGGAAGTATTGGTACCCCATTGAATCCAATACAAAAAAGCTCTGTTTTCATCTCAAAATTCCACAGTATTCTGGACATCTGTGTTGGTGAATCTTTTGCAATTTGTTTAATGAACAATGAAGACTGCAAAGAAGAAAGTTGTAGGTGGGATCGGTGTATTAGCGGCTGGCTGTAGCAACACAACCAGGAGGACTTTGACTTGGATAGCAGACGCACTAGCCGACGCTAGCCGACGCTAGCCGACGCCAGCCGACGCTAGCCGACGCCAGCCGCCGACCGCACGGATGATCGGGTGAAGTCCTTCGTCCTTCCGTCGATCGCTGGAACGCAGGTGAGCACGGGTGTTGATCAGCAGACGAGGGCTGGCTGGCGTAGGTGGAGCGCTAATGTTTTTATCATAGCTCTGTGAGGTCCTGTTGCTAAGTTAGCTTCAATGGCGTCGTTAGCAACAGCATTGTTAAGCTTCGCCAAGCTGGGAATTATTAACCGTGTATTTACATGTCCATGCTTTAATAGTATTGTTGATCTTCTGTCTATCCTTCCAGTCAGGGATTTATTTATTTTGTTTCTATCTGCATTTGAGCCCGATGCTATCACGTTAGCTCAGTAGCTAAATAGCTTCGCCGATGTATTGTCGTGGAGATAAAAGTCACTCTGAATGTCCATTTCGCGTTCTCGACTCTCATTTTCAAGAGGATATAGTATCCGAGGTGGTTTAAAATACAAATCCGTGATCCACAATAGAAAAAGGAGAAAGTGTGGAATCCAATGAACCCTTGTACCTAAGTTACGGTCAGAGCGAAAAAAGATACGTCCTGCACTGCACTGTAGTCCTTCACTCTCACTTTCCTCATCCACGAATCTTTCATCCTCGCTCAAATTAATGGGGTAATCGTCGCTTTCTCGGTCCGAATCTCTCTCGCTGCTGGTGTAAACAATGGGAAAATGTGAGGAGTCATTCCTCCGGTGACGTCATGCTACTTCCGGTATAGGCAAGGCTTTTTCTTATCAGCGACCAAAAGTTGCAACTTTATCATCGTTGTTCTCTACTAAATCCTTTCAGCAAAAATATGGCAATATCGCGAAATGATCAAGTATGACAGAATGGATCTGCTATCCCCGTTAAATAAAAAAAAATCATTTCAGTAGGCCTTTAAGCGACAGTCTGGTACAAGCATCTCTGTTTTAATGCTTAATGTAATTGTACATTGTCCTAATTAATAAATAAATTAAATGAAAAATAGATTAAAATATTAGACACACCGTCTATCCAACCATATAATTAAAAATTGTATTGCTGCTGGATGACTTAAAGGGCTGATTTAAAATACATTCAATTCAATCATTTTTAAATGCCGTTTGTTTTTCTATACAGCAAATATATTATATATAAAAAATGTACAATGAAAAATGCATCGATCACTGCTGCTTTTGTGATGGTCCACAACCTCCCTGCACAACTTATCATCAATGCGCTAAAAATAGTTGCGGTTTTGTTGATTGCGATTCCATACATTGTTGCAGAAGATGTGTTGCAGATTATAGATGGGTGCCGCTTGTTCAACAACATTGCACACAGGTTGGAGAACATGATTGTTGTTGGGAACATAATGCACCACTTTTTAGTTGTACAAACCCCATTTCCATATGAGTTGGGAAATTGTGTTAGATGTAAATATAAACGGAATACAATGATTTGCAAATCCTTTTCAACCCATATTCAATTGAATGCACTACAAAGACAACATATTTGATGTTCAAACTCAAACTTTATTTTTTTTTTTGCAAATAATAATTAACTTAGAATTTCATGGCTGCAACACATGCCAATGTAGTTGGAAAAGGGCATGTTCACCACTGTGTTACATGGCCTTTCCTTTTAACAACACTCAGTAAACGTTTGGGAACTGAGGAGACACATTTTTTAAGCTTCTCAGGTAGAATTCTTTCCCATTCTTGCTTGATGTACAGCTTAAGTTGTTCTACAGTCCGGGGGTCTCCGTTGTGGTATTTTAGGCTTCATAATGCGCCACATATTTTCAATGGGAGACAGGTCTGGACTACAGGCAGGCCAGTCTAGTACCCGCACTCTTTTACTATGAAGCCACGTTGATGTAACACGTGGTTTGGCATTGTCTTGCTGAAATAAGCAGGGGCGTCCATGGTAACGTTGCTTGGATGGCAACATATGTTGCTCCAAAACCTGTATGTACCTTTCAGCATTAATGGCGCCTTCACAGATGTGTAAGTTACCCATGCCTTGGACACTAATACACCCCCATACCATCACAGATTCTGGCTTTTCAACTTTGCGCCTTTAACAATCCGGATGGTTCTTTTCCTCTTTGTTCCAGAGGACACGACGTCCACAGTTTCCAAAAACAATTTGAAATGTGGACTCGTCAGACCACAGAACACTTTTCCACTTTGTATCAGTCCATCTTAGCTGAGCTCGGGCCCAGCGAAGCCGACGGCGTTTCTGGGTGTTGTTGATAAACGGTTTTCGCCTTGCATAGGAGAGTTTTAACTTGCACTTACAGATGTAGCGACCATCTGTAGTTACTGACAGTGGGTTTCTGAAGTGTTCCTGAGCCCATGTGGTGATATCCTTTACACACTGATGTCGCTTGTTGATGCAGTACAGCCTGAGGGATCGAAGGTCACAGGCTTAGCTGCTTACGTGCAGTGATTTCTTCATATTCTCTGAACCCTTTGATGATATTACGGACCATAGATGGTGAAATCCCTAAATTCCTTGCAATAGCTGGTTGAGAAAGGTTTTTCTTAAACTGTTCAACAATTTGCTCATGCATTTGTTGACAAAGTGGTACCCTCGCCCGATCCTTGTTTGTGAATGACTGAGCATTTCATGGAATCTACTTTTATACCCAATCATGGCACCCATGTTGTGTATCAGAGAAGGGAAGGAGGCGACAACCAGGGCAGGACTGCGGTTTACAAGGTTTATTTGAAACCTTTGATGAATACGTGGCGTGTGTATGCTACTCAAAGTGAGTGAGTGTTGACTATGTGTAAAATTAATAATGTAAATGTTACCAAGGGTTGTTGTCTGTAAATGTTGGTTGTATCTTTTGTCGTTATCCAAGGGGGCAAGGCGAAGAGGCAGTTCGTGGACAGGCAAGTGGTCGTGGGCAAGAGCAGGGCAGCGTGGTCTAGGTCCGAGCAGGGAGGTCGTGGATCGAGGAGGGCAGTTAGGAATCCGGATGGGTGTCGAGTGACAAGGCACGATCACGGAGGTCAGGAGAGTCACTGTGGAAATACAAAAGGGCATGAACCAGGGGGAAACACGGAGAGATAGAGCAAAACAAGGACGAGGAAATCACTGGGAAAGGAATGCCAGACGTGATGCTTACTGGAAGGTTAGCGACGTTCTGGCAAAGGTTCCTTGGGTCCGCTGGTCTTTATGCCGCTCCCCCTCGTCAAGTCCAGGTGCTCTGATGAGTGATTGTTTGCAGGCTTGTTGCTGTGTGGGCGTGTTGTGCTCAGCGCGAGCAGAGGTGTGTCTGAGTGTGCTGCCAGCAGAGGGGTTAACAGAGGCGCCTGCAGCTGCAGAGGAAACGTGGGTTCGACTCCGCGTCGTGACAACCCACCTGTTCCCAATTTGCCTGTTTACCTGTGGGGTGTTCCAAATAAGTGTTTGATGAGCATTCTTTAACTTTATCAGTATTTATTGCCACCTTTCCCAACTTTTTTGTCACGTGTTGCTGGCATCAAATTCTAAAGTTAATGATTGTTTGCGAAAAAAAAAAATGTTTATCAGTTTGAACATCAAATATGTTGTCTTTGTAGCATATTCAACTGAATATGGGTTGAAACTGATTTGCAAATCATTGTATTCCGTTTATATTTACATGTAACACAATTTCCCAACTCATATGGAAACAGGGTTTGTACATGCAGTCTTAGTAGATCATACAGTTTTATAGTTTGCACATGCTATTCAGCCACTACTATTTGGATCTTAGTAGATCAGGCGAAATGTTTTATGACATTCATGTCAGTAGTATAGTATATGCAAATATCCTGCTCTGAGTTATCACCTCTTTCTTAAGAAAGAAATAATAGAGGCGATATGAGGGAATCATGAAACCAAGGTCTGTTATTTAACTGTTAGAATAGTTTAAAATAACATGGGCATGCTGTTTTGTAAAGCAAACATTGTTGGTATGGTGACTCCAACATGAAGGGCACATGAAATTGGTAGTTGTGTGTTTTGGCAAGTTATAGTGGGCTGTGAATACTAACAGTACACACCTTGCATTTCAAGCTTATGCAAAACATCTTGGAGGAAGCTGATCACTTTCTTCTCCTTAGATGTCCCCTTTTCACTAAACTGTGGCTGGCAGTTCATCATAATGAAATCTGCATCAGGCTAGAAAGACATGTATCCAGATTTGATAAATACAAAACCCAAAACCAGTGACTTTAGCACGTTGTGCAATTCGTAAATAAAAACAGAATACAATGATTTGCAAATCCTTTGCAACTTATATTCAATTGAATAGACTGCAAAGACAAGATATGTAATGTTCGAACTGAGAAACTTGTTTTTTTTTTTGCAAATAATCATTAACTTAGAATTTAATGGCAGCAACACATTGCAAAAATGTTTGCACAGGGGCATGTTTACCACTGTGTTACATGGCCTTTCCTTTTAACAACACTCAGTAAATGTTTGGGAACTGAGGAGACCAATTTTTGAAGTATTTCAGTTGGAATTGTTTCCCATTCTTGCTTGATGTACAGCTTAAGTTGTTCAACAGTCCGGGGTCTCCGTTGTGGTAGTTTACGCTTCATATTGCGCCACACATTTTCAATGGGAGACAGGTCTGGACTACAGACAGGCCAGTCTAGTACCCGCACTCTTTTACTATGAAGCCACGTTGTTGTAACACGTGGCTTGGCATTGTCTTGCTGAAATAAGCAGGGGCGTCCATGATAACGTTGCTTGGATGGCAACATATGTTGCTCCAAAACCTGTATGTACCTTTCAGCATTAATGGCGCCTTCACAGATGTGTAAGTTACCCATGTCTTGGGCACTAATACACCCCCATACCATCACAGATGCTGGCTTTTGAACTTTGCGCCAATAACAATCCGGATGGTTCTTTTCCTCTTTGTTCCGGAGGACACGACATCCACAGTTTGCAAAAACAATTTGAAATGTGGACTCGTCAGACCACAGAATACTTTTCCTCTTTGCATCAGTCCATCTTAGATGAGCTCGGGCCCAGCAAAGCTGGCGGCGTTTCTGGGTGTTGTTGATAAATGGCTTTCGCTTTGCATAGTAGTTTTAACTTGCACTTACAGATGTAGCGACAAACTGTAGTTACTGACAGTGGTCTTCTGAAGTGTGCCTGAGCCCATGTGGTAATATCCTTTACACAGTGATGTCGCTTTTTGATGCAGTACCGCTTGAGGGATCGAAGGTCCGTAATATCATCGCTTACGTGCAGTGATCTCTCCAGATTCTCTGAACCTTTTGATTATATTACGGACCGTTGATGGTGAAATCCCTAAATTCCTTGCAATAGTTGGTTGAGAGATGTTGTTCTTAAACTGTTCGACAATTTGCTCACACATTTGTTCACAAAGTGGTGACCCTCGCCCCATTCTTGTTTGTGAATGACTGAGCATTTCTTGGAAGCTGCTTTTATACCCAATCATGGCACCCACCTGTTCCCAATTAGCCTGTTCACCCGTGGGATGTTCCAAGTAAGTGTTTGATGAGCATTCCTCAACTTTCTCAGTCTTTTTTGCCACTTGTGCTAGCTTTTTGAAAAATGGTGCAAGCATCAAATTCCAACTGAGCTAATATTTGCAAAAAATAACAAAGTTTTCCAAGTTCGAACATTAAGTATCTTGTCTTTGCAGTCTATTCAATTGAATATAGGTTGAAAAGGATTTACAAATCATTGTATTCTGTTGTTATTTACGATTTACACAGCGTGCCAACTTCACTAGTTTTGGGTTTTGTATCTTGTTTGTGGACTGTTTAATTGTGGACTAGACTTTTAAGAACATATGAAATGGAAAATGCAATAAATAAAAAACGCAAGGTCAGAATAAAATAAGTGGCAATTGAAATTGTTACATTGAGGAACAAACAGGGAGTGGCAAGCTGCAGGGTTTGTAGCCTGCTTGTTCACAAGGCCATACAGCTCCAGGCCCTTTCTAAGCTGCCGCAGCATTAGGATGAGTCTCATAGAGTGTAGGACAATTGCTCTTTGAAGAAGAGCACAGGAAAATTAAAAACAGGTTTTAAAAGTAAACATTTTGAAATTAAGTATAATTAAAGTGTCAATATTGTTTGAACACTTACCAAATGATGTTGTCTTTATTGTCCAGTTTGATCTGGTTGGTGTATGCAGATCTTGAGATTCCATCTGAATATAGAGGATCAAACCGATTATCTGCTGTGTTTTCTGTCTGAAAATGTGTGGTGTAGATATCATTTATAGCAGAGAAAACAATAAGTATAAATATATTTATTGATCTAATTCAAATCTACCAATGATAGAGCATTCTCATCTTGCTGATGAGTGGACTGGATTATAGATATGTTACTTCCTTCTCAGACAGAAGATGAAAGTCTACCTTGGGGTGTCAAAAAAAAGATTTTCGAATGTATACTTGTAACGATTCTTAATCGATTCAAAGCAAATCAAAAATCAAATTTTTTTAAATCTGTCCTGTCCAGCCACTCAGGCAAATCATATTGTTGCTGTTGATGCCCATATCTACTGTACATATTTACTTTAGAAAAGAGAAGTGTTGGATACTTCTCTTTTTTCTTTATTTGCATTTGACTTTATTAAAGGCATACTGAAATTAATTTTTTTTATTTGAACGGGGATAGCAGATCCATTCTATGTGTCATACTTGATCATTTCGCGATATTGCCATATTTTTGCTGAAAGGATTTAGTAGAGAACAACGACGATAAAGTTCGCAACTTTTGGTCGCTGATAAAAAAAAAAGCCTTGCCTATACCGGAAGTAGCGTGACGTCACAGGAGGAAGGGCTGCTCACATTTTCCCATTGTTTACAATGCAGCAAGAGAGATTCAAACCGAGAAAGCGACGATTACCCCATTAATTTGAGCAAGGATGAAAGATTTGTGGATGAGGAACGTGAGAGTGAAGGACTAGAGTGCGGTGCAGGACGTATCTTTTTTCACTCTGACCGTAACTTAGGTACAAGGGTTCATTGGATTCCACACTCTCTCCTTTTTCTATTGTGGATCACGGATTTGTATTTTAAACCACCTCGGATACTATATCCTCTTGAAAATGAGAGTCAAGAACGCGAAATGGACATTCACAGTGACTTTTATCTCCACGACAATACATCGGCGAAACACTTTAGCTACAGAGCTAACGTGATAGCATCGGGCTCAAATACAGATAGAAACAAAATAAATAAACCCCTGACTGGAAGGATAGACAGAAGATCAACAATACTATTAAACCATGGACATGTAAATACACGGTTAATGCTTTCCAGCCTGTCGAAGCTTAACAATGCTGTTGCTAACGACGCCATTGAAGCTAACTTAGCAATGGAACCTCACGGAGCTATGCTAAAAACATTAGCTCTCCACCTACGCCAGCCAGCCCTCATCTGCTCATCAACACCCGTGCTCACCTGCGTTCCAGGGATCGACGGAGCGACAAAGGACTTCACCCGATCACCGATGCGGTCGGCGGCCCGGAGACGGAGGAAGTCAAGGTGAGGTCGGCGGCTAGCGCGTCTGCTATCCATCTCACAGTCCTCCTGGTTGTGTTGCTGTAGTCCGCCGCTAATACACCGATCACACCTACAGCTTTCTTCTTTGCAGTCTCCATTGTTCATTAAACAAATTGCAAAAGATTTACCAACACGGATGTCCAGAATACTGTGGAATTTTGGGATGAAAACAGAGCTTTTTTGTATTGGATCCAATGGGGTCCGAATACTTCCGTTCTCTCTGTGACGTCATGCGCATACGTCATCATACATAGACGTTTTCAACCGGAAGTTTAGCGGGAAATTTAAAATGGCACTTTATAAGTTAACCCGGCCGTATTGGCATGTGTTGCAATGTTAAGATTTCATCATTGATATATAAACTATCAGACTGCGTGGTCGGTAGTAGTGGCTTTCAGTAGGCCTTTAAATGTTTAGGTATGATTTTATTTAACAAAACCACGTTTCTTTTGGGCAATATGTAAAATTGTCGTAGTTGTTTATCTACTTGATAGAGGAATGTAGTTAATCATAGAACTGGCACCCAAAGTTATTAAAAAAAAGGGTTTATTTTGAATCGAGAATTGCTTTGAATCGAGAATCGATTCTGAATCGAATCATACCCCAAGAATCGAATCAAAGTGAATCACATTGTGTGATTCCCAAATATTCATAGCACTACCTGTGTCTGTAATGCCTATGCTTGCAAAATATATTTTCCTCTCCTCAAGATCTAGCTTTGCTACCTCGAAATTAAGGCACAACATATAACTCCATACAGAATCAACTTTAATGACCAAGTATGTTTCGATAAAAATAAGGAATATTTCAAGATTTTAAAAAACAATTCTAAAAAGAATATCTGATGAGCGATCTAAACACCTTCAGTACCAAACGGAATATATGGTAGATCAACTGACAAAAATGTTGTAAATGAGTAATATGTCATTTATAATACCTAATGAATTCAGGATAAATGATATCAGACACTGTGATATTCATCAGATCCGAGGTTCTTCAATTATTAACACGGAATCTGTAACATAAACCATAAACCAGCACATACAATGACAAGGCTTAGGTCAGGCTGCTTACAAAAACAGTTACTAATTAAAATATACTGTAAAAGGGACTTGTAAAAAAATTATGAAAAATACATTCACACACAATTATGCAGTGCTAAAATAAATACATCAATAATAAATGATAATAAATATATACTGAATATATATTCTCCATGACTTTTGCTCCAGACTTCTGCTAGTTTGAGCTTGTCATGCGTTATTTAGTCAACTAATTCATTACAGCCACAAGTGGGGGGAAAGTTTATTACAACTGAGTACCGCTGCGACCCATAAAGGCTGCAGCTTAGACAGATTTTTTTTGGTGTCCCTTTGGGGGCCCTGTTGGGGATGCTCATGGCTTAACAACAAGCCGGAGTTCAGCAATATCAGAAACGTGGGCTCCATCTAGTGGAACACTAAAAAATCGCTTAAATGAATATTCAAACACAGTGTTACTGTTCAAACTGTGAAAATGTTACAATGGCCCAAAATATTAAATATGCTTTTTAAACAAAACCTATGCTTTGTTTTTAATAAATATTTAGGCTTACTATGCTACTGTATTTTTTTATTGGTCATTACGGTGGTAATTGGAGAGCCAAGTTCTTTCCAAGGTGGTACTTGATGAACCACTGCACTACAGTAGTCAATAAATGATCAAATTAATTCAGGATAAATGATATCAGACACAGTGGTATTCATTTCGTAATGAATGAATTCAGCGTTAATGATATCAGACAATGTGGTATTTATTAAATAGTAATTTCATTTCATTTATTTATATATTAGGACAATGTACACTTACATTATGCATAAAGCAGAGATGTTTGTACCAGATTGTAGCTTAATACCTAATGTCTATCTGTAGTCCTAAGGGGTAGGGGTCAAAGTGCATGATGTATATATTGCAAGTTAAAACACCATTCAAATGCATCATCCAAATATTATACATACATACATACATACATACATACAGTACAGGCCAAAAGTTTGGACACACCTTATCATTCAATGCGTTTTCTTTATTTTCATGACTATGTACATTGTAGATTGTCACTGAAGGCATTAAAACTATGAATGAACACATGTGGAGTTATGTACTTAACAAAAAAAGGTGAAATAACTAAAAACATATTTTATATTCCAGTTTCTTCATAATAGCCACCCTTCGATCTGATTACTTTTTTGCACACTGTTGGCATTCTCTCGATGAGCTTCAAGAGGTAGTCACCTGAAAGAGTTCGCATTTCACAGGTGTCATAGTTTTGACGCCTTCATTGACAATCTACAATGCAAATAGTAATGAAAATAAAGAAAACTGTCATGTCTGTGTGATCATGTTTTGTTTTGGTTATGTTCGGTTTGGTTTTTGGACTCTTTGTGCACTCTTGTTTGTTTTGTTTCCATGACAACCCATTAGTTTTCACCTGTCCTCATGTCACGCACCTGTCTCACGTTTTGCACTCGCGCACCTGTCACTAATCATGTCGGTATTATTTAAGCTTTCAGTTGCCAAGCAGTCTGTCTGGCGACATTAACTCTGTTTGACTTCTGCTACCCATGTTACCCATGCTACCATAGTTCCATGCCAAGTGAGTTGTCTATATTCTTGTCACAGTAAGTGTTTATTTGTTTCATGTTCATAGTTTTTTGCCCAAGTGCTAGTTTTTGTTTCATTAGTCAAGTTTGTTCTCCGCCTTTGTGCGCGCCTTTTGTTTGTACTTTGTAGTTTATAGTAATAATTAAACCATGTCTTTACCTGCATGCCTTGTCCACTCCAACCTTCCTTGCAACTCGGGAAAACGAACATCCCCATAGTCCACGTTATGACAGAAAACAAACAAGAGTGCACAAAGAGTCCAAAAACCAAACCGAACATAACCAAAACAAAACATGATCACACAGACATGACAAAAACGCATTGAAATGAGAAGGTGTGTCCAAACTTTCGGCCTGTACTGTACATACATACATACATACAGCATAGTGCATACATACTGGTATTATATAAAAAAAGCACAACTCAACACACTACTAACATTCAGATAAGGTGCAACCTTCTTCGTGCATACAATACAAGTCAATCACTTATTAAAATCTCAATAATACACTTAAATCAGATCTGTGGATATAAAAAAAAACATGTTTTTGCTTCGTCTGTAAAGGAAGTGAGTGAATTCAAGCTCAGCAGCTCAGATGGGAGCTTGTTCCACTGTTTCACAGCCTTTGAAGAGAAAGCAGACTGGCCCTAGGTGGTCTTACATTTTAGGATACTACACTTCCCTCTAGTAGTACTTCTGGTTACTCTTGTGACCGTATCTGAGTTCCGATGGACACGTTCTTTGGTTGGAGATGGAGTCAAGTTGTGAACAATTTTGTAGACCATTTGGATATGTGAGAGATATAAAACTGTCAAAAGGAAGGATATTATTGTATTTGTTTAGAAAGTTGCAGGGATGATATTCTTGGCCTTGTTTGTAGATGGATTCTAAAGGTTTGGTTGTTTTGTTTGCTTGAGACCAGCTGGTACTACAATAAGAGAAGTGTGACATGATCATTGCATTTAAGTAGCTTACAGCGGCATCGACGGAGACCGAATTCCGTATACCTTTGAAGATGGCTACATTATATTTAAGTGTTTTTGTCATGTTTTTTTTTTTAAATCGAGGAGGGGTTAAGTATGAGTCCCAGGTATTTGTATTCTGTAAGTTTGTAGAGGTTTTTCATTGACAGTGAGAGTGGGGTAGCGGTCATATTTCTGTTTGTTGGTGAAATACATGACTGCAGTCTTTTCAATGTTCAGTGAGGCAGGAATCGTGGAGCCAGTGAGCTGTACTGTCCATGGCTGAAGTAAGTTTGGCTGCAGCTTCAGCCATGTTCTTTCCATGAGTGTATATGGCGGTATCATCATCAAACATTTGTATTTTGACATTGTTACATACTGTAGGTAGATCAAATGTAATAAATTATTGAATTCAGGATACTTATATCAGACACTCATTACCCAATGAATGAATATTGCATAAATGATATCAGACAATGTGGTATTCATTAAATAATAATACATTTTTGAATTAATGATTAATGACATTAGACACTGCGGTATACATTAGGCATTGAATGAATGCAGCATTAATGATATCAGACACAACTGTATTTATTAGGAATGCATAATTTTAGCATTAATTATATGAGATAGTGTGGTTTTGATCAATATTAATACATTTATTCAGGATTTTTTTTTTTTTTACTGGTCTTTATTAAATACTACAAAAATGAATGAATTCAGGGTCAATGGTATCAAAACTGGTATTCATTGAATAATAAATTAACTAAATGAAGGCTAAATGATATCAGTTGCTTTGGTTATCAGCATTCTGCTTCTTCCTTGTACCGTGTAAACACAATGCATGCATGGACTGCCTTAAACTGACCTGAGACTGAAAAATATATTGTACTATCACATGTTGCCAGACTACTAGACCCATTATATGTGGGGAAACAATTAGTTACCTATCCAACAAAACATTGGAGTGCAAAGGAAAGCCTGAAAGGCTTTTGTCTTACTTTTTTCCCTTTAGGATTCACCTGTATCTGCAGTAATACAATATATATTTGGATACATAGTGTCTTAACTTTTTAGTTCAGCTTTTTCTGTGATACATTTTTATACTTACTTGCCAAGAGGTAAATTCTGCAGTCTGTCATATTGCTGTGAACGGAATGTTCCTCCTGAATATATCTGGTGGTCTTGCATTTAGGACTGTACAAACAGCCTTCACAGAACTTGTCTGAACTCACTCTCGGTATTTTCAGGTATTCCAAAGTACAGCGTCTTTATGAATGTGACTCATCTGATGTCAAAACAAAGATGTGTCCTAAGGCAAAAAAAATCAACAACATTCCATGAGTTTCTATGGCATGAGGGTGTTGTGTACAATTCATTCACATTTTAGTTAGGTGTGGTCGGAAACGCATATGTAGAAAATAGTTAGGTTACACTGCGATTCAACATTAATTTGCTTTTCTCAGTTATCTCAGAACACAACATGTACTTGCATAAAATATACAGACGTACATTCATGAGTACAAACATAGGATAGTAAGCATGGTACAATGGTAATACAACAAAGTGTAAGACAATAGACCCACAATCGAAGGATGATTAAAATCATGTATTATGTGTGGGAGATGTCTTCCAAAATTAGAGTGGAAAATCTGGCATGCCTCTAATAATGTGTAAAAATATGCGTACACATGACAAGAGACTTAATTTTAATTTTGATATTGCGCCTGCTACTACTTGTTCCACAGGTTTATGTCCAAACATTTACATCAAACATTAGTCTATTACAGTTACTGAAATAAATATAGTGGGGTTTTCTGTTCCAGAACATCAGACCAAGAACAAATTGTAAAAAAACTAAAACTTTTTTCATAATTTTTTCGTAAAAAATAATGAAAGACCTCGAAAACTATTAACACAAAACACATTTTAGAGAATGATTATATTGTACATGCATTATACAAAGCAAAATGCATAAAGATGACAAATAAAATGGGTATGTGATCAATCTTACCTTTATTAAAGGCTCTTACTGGCGAGAAGTGTTGAGGGAAAAAGGAAGGGGAAAACCAAGCCTACTTTACTATGAGTACTTTCTTGAATTCAAGTGTTTCTCACCATCTATGTAGTAATGCTGCCACTTGCAACTTCATTTGGTCCCATGGTGGTTTGTTTTGCACTCAATTTAGCTAAATGATAACTCAGGCAAGCACAGTGTTTGGCCGTACGATAACAGAGAAATAAACCGTGACATATTGGAAAAAATTTCTGTCAAGACCTGAATTATACAAAAATATAATACAGCAGGGGTGACAAACTTTTTTTTAAATGAGGGCCGCATACAGAAAAAAAATATTTTGATTAGGGCTGTCAAAAATAACAAGTTTACTCATGTGATTAATCACAAAAAAGTATTGCAATAATCTTGTGTATATATGTAAATTAATTACGCAATTTATTTTGAGCGCATATGCTCCTTTGCCGTAACTGAAAGGCAGGGTGGGTTGTTATACCGTCAGTGATCCGGTCAATGCCCACGTCAATGCAACGATGATTGAGAAGACTCTGACTGTTGTGCTCACTGGCAAATTTTAATTTAAAATGCACCCTGACGGAACTTAATTTAAAACTGTTACCAAGTTTTAAGCGAATAAATAGTGTGCATTGAAGTAAAAAGTACCAAGAACATTTGAAAAATGAAGACATTTTCTTGGATGACATTCTTACAAAAAAATTTCCTTTTTGTCAAAATACTGGGTTCTTTTTTAAATTAATTTAAATAATCTAAGTGAGTAATAACCTGTGGTTAATAATGATTAATCTATATTCAGAAGGTTGATTAATCTGATTTTTTTTTTCAAATATATAATTTGACAGCACCAATTCTGATACGGTGACATTTGGTACATAACTAATCCAATTTACAATACAAGTCAATATGTGCTAAGCTTAAAAAACAAAATTCTAAAAACATTCTGATAGCTGTTACAGGAGAAAAATAATCCAATAGTTATTATGGTTTTATCCACTAATCACCTCAGTAAACTAAACTACAAGCTGTGGGCTGCAACACCCTTGTAATATACTATCAGTTTTTTGCCCAAAATATCCACAAATTGTTAACCTGTTGGTTTTCAGAGACTTCTATGAATCAACAGTATGAAGGACCGAAGTTTTATTCGCCCAGATGCAGATAGACGAGGCCCCTTTCTGGAGCCAGGCCTGAGGTGGGGCAAGCGCCTGGTGGCTGGGCCTGCCCGAATAGGCAACGTGGGTTCACCTTCCAATGGGCTCACCACCCATAGCAGGGCCATAGAAGTTGGGTGCTCTGTGAGCTGGGTGGAAGTCAAAGGCAGGGCCCTTGGCGGTCCAAACTTCGGCTACAGAAGCTAGCTCCTGGGACATTGAACGTCACCTCGCTGGGAGGTAAGAAACCTGAGCTTGTGCGCAGGGTAGAGAAGTTCGGGCTGGATATAGTCGGTCTCATTTCGACGCACAGCAAGGGCTCTGGAACCAGTTTTCTCAAGAGGGGCTGGACTCTCTTCCACTTTGGGATTGACAGTAGTAAGAAGCGACAGGCGGGGTGGCTATGTTTGTTGCCCCACGGCTCAGAGCCTGTACGTTGGTGTTTAACCCGGTGGACGAGAGGGTAGCTTCCCTCCGCCTACGGGTGGGGTGACAGGTCCTGACTGTTGTTTGTTCTAACGTACCAATCAGCAGTTCACTTTACCCGCCCTTTTTGGAGTCCATAGAGGGAGTACTGAAGTGTGCTCCCGCAGGTCATTCCCTTGTTCTACAGGGTAACGGGCAACGACAGTAAAGTGGAGAGGCGTTATTGGGAGAAACGGCTGTCCTAACCTGAACGAGATTGGTGTTTTGTTATTGAACTTTTGTGCTCGGCCCAGATTGTCAATAACAAACACCATGTTCAAACATAAAGGTGTCCATATGTGCACTTGGCACCAAGACACCCTAGGGCACAGTACTATGATCGAATTTGTGGTTGTGTCACCGGATTTGCGGTCTCATGTTTTGGACACTCGGGTGAAGAGAGGGGCAGAGCTTTCAACCAATCACCACCTAGTGGTGAGTCGGCTCTGATGGTGGTCGTGGATGACGGACAGACCTAGCAGGCCCAAACGTATAGTGAGGGTCTGCTGGGAATGTCTGGCAGTGTCTCCCGTCAGAGAGTTTCAATTCCCACCTTTGGAAGTACTTCTAAATTGTTACGAGGGAGATGCTGGACACTGAGTCCGAGTGGACTATGTTACGTGCCTATATTGTCGAGGAAGCCGATCAGAACTGTGGCTGCAAGGTGGTCAGTGCCTGCCATGGCGGTAATCCCAGAACCCGCTGGTGGACACTAGCGGTGAGGGATGCCGTCAAGTTGAAGAAGGAGTCCTATTGGGTCCTTTTGGCTCATGGGACTCCAGATGAACCGGACAGGTACAGACAGGCCAAGCGGTGTGTGGCTTTGGCTGTTACAGAGGCAAAAACTCAGACATCGGAGGAGTTCGGAGAAGCCATGGAGAATGACGTCCGGACGGCTATGAAGCAATTCTGGACCACCATCCGCCGCCTCAGGAGGGGGAAGCTTTTCACTGTCAACACCGTGTATAGTGGGGACGGTGTGCTGCTGACGTCGACTGGGGATGTCGTGGATCAGTGGAGGAAACATTCCGAAGACCTCTTAAATCACACCCACACGTCTTCCAATGAGCAGTGCCTGGAAACTCTGTGGTGGACTCTCCTATTTCTGGGGCTGAGGTTGCCAAAATAAAAAAGAAGCTCCTCTGTGGCAGGGCCCCAGGGTAGGATGAGATCTGCCCGTAGTTCCTTAAGGCTCTGGATGCTGTGGGGCTGTCGTGGTTGACAAGACCACTGTGTGGACATCGATGGCAGTGCCTCTGGATTTGCAGACTGGAGTGGTGGTTCCTCCATTCAAAAAGGTGAACCGGAGGGTGTGTTTCAACTATCATGGGATCACACTCCTCGGCCTTCCTTGTAAGGTCTAGTCAGGTGTACTGGAGAGGAGGCTACACCAGATAGTCGAACCTCAAATTCAAGAGGAACACTGTGGTTCTCGTCCTGGTCGTGGAACCGTGGACTAATTCTATACTTTCGGCAAGATCCTCGAGGGTGCATGTGAGTCTGCCCAACCGGGTTTTGTGGACTTTGAGAAGCCATTTGACTGTGTCCCTTGGGAAGTCCTGTGAAGAGTGCACAGAGAATATAGGGTATCGGACCACCTGATTGTGATGGTCTGCTCCCTGTTTGATCAGTGTCAGAGTTTGGTCTGCATTGTTGGCAGTAACTTGGACCCGTTTCCAGGGAGGGTTGGACTCCGCCAGGGCTGCCTTTTGTCACAGACTATGTTTACAACTTTAATGGACATAATTTGTAGGCGCAGTCAGGGTGTTGAGGGGATACGGTTTGGTGGCTGCATGATTAAGTCTCTGCTTTTTGCGGATAATGTGGTCCTGCTGGCTTCATCTGGCCCGGATCTTTAGCTCTCACTGGATCGGTTCGTAACTGAGTGTGAAGCGACTGGGTTGAGAATCAGCACTTCCAAGTCCGAGACCAGGGTTCTCACCCGGAAAAGGTTGAAGTGCCATATCAGGGTAGGGGAGGAGAACCTGTCCCAGGTGAAGGAATGCAAGTACCTTGGAGTCTTGTTTACGAGTGAGGGAAGAGTAGATCATGAGATCGACAGGCGGATCGATGCAGCGTATGTAATGCGTACCCTGAATCGGTTCGTCGTGGTAGAAAAGGAGCTGAGCCGGAAGGCAAAGCTCTGAATTTACTGGTTGAGTTACGTCCCTATCCTCACCTATGGTCATGAGCTTTGGGTTATGAGCAAAAGGACAAGATCACGGGCGGCCGGAATGAGTTTCTTCCATTGGGTGGCGGGGCTCAACCTCAGAGATAAGGTGATAAGCTCTGTCATTCGGGAGGAACTCAAAGTAAAGCCGCTGCTCCTCCACATCGAGAGGAACCAGATGAGGTTGTTCGGGCATTTGGTCAGAACGCCCCCCGAACGCTTCCCTGGGAAGGTGTTTAGGGCGTGTCTGACCGGGGAGGACCAGGGGGAAGACTCAGGACACGATGGAAAGACTATGTCTCCCACCTGGCCTGGGAATGCCTCGGGGAGTAGCTGGGGAGAGGGAAGTCTGGGCTTCTTTTCTAAGGCTGCTGCCCCCGCTACCCGACTTTGGCTAAGTGGAAGAAGATGGACAGAGGGATGGATGGTTTTCAAATCATCTGATCATTAAAAAGGAGGTCTATTTTATAAATACCACATCATATACAAAACCCCTACTGCCCAACAACAAGAATTAACAATGCCGTTACCATGTCCGCAAACAATGAAGCAACAGTGTAAATAAATGAAGTATGGAGATTAAATTAACCACATTATCTAAGAGCTTTGTCATGGCTTAATGGCAACGAGCCAACACACGCTCACAAGCTCGCAAGCATTCCTTAGCTGACGTGTTTACGAAGAAAGAATTAAAGGGGCTCTCAAAGATTTACAGTCAGCTGTATGCTTTTGAATCATTGATTGTACGCTGGTAATGTGGGTGATGATGACTGCCTGAAAAATATTTACCTCCAAAAGACATTGCTAATCATCTTACAAATCACAGCACAGCTAGTTTTATTTAGAAGGATTACCTCACATGATATGGCTTTGATGATGTCAGAGAATGAGCTCTCGTCCTGTTACAATGCAATGATATCACGGCTATGATGCCATCAATCATGATATACAGGAAGAATTCCATATGACCGTTTAATTGAGTGTGTTATCTTATAAATAGGTTTTCTCAGTCCGTATAATAACTAGAAGAACTTTAACCATGAAGAAAGTTCCCCCCTGACAGAAGACGGATCATGTTACAGCATAAGGTTAGGTTAGAAAAATGTTTATTTTTATCATGTTTTTATTCAAATTAATTTTGTGAAGCTTGCTAAGCAGCTATTGTGTATAATATGTAAATGATGCAAAAATGTGCAATATCTTGCCACACTATAAGGTTATCAATGTGTTGCCTGTATAAAAGTATCTAATCCATCAATTAGTAAAGATTATCAGAACTAGAAAATATGAAGGTTTACAATAAGACTTACAAATAATACTTTGTCAGACAGTGCTTTTTACCTGCCTTCCTCATGACAAACAGGTAAAAAATGCATATACGAAGTGAAAACAATTGTCACCCCATCGTTTAGGAATTCACAATAGTAAATGTCATCCATAAATTAAACTGCTACGTGATTATGAAAAACCGAATCAAGTAAATCCATATTTCCTATAGTGTGAAAAACAAGTATGTGCAGAAAAGGATCGGACGTGTATTACTATTTTTTCTAGCTCAGCAATCGCTGACAGACCTCATTTTACTGCCCAGAGCAGTGGTGTGTGGATTGAAGGAGCGCCCTAAGTGGCTGATCCGTTGGCGGTCCCGTCTTAGCGGGATTGTGCCGAAAATGTAATTTCAGTTCTTATGTGTCTTGTACATGTTAAGAATGGACAAATAAAGCTGCTCTAATGCTCGCTGTAATTGAAGTGAACGATGAGGAAATGAGACATTAATTCTTGTATTTTCTTTTGTTTTTAAGGTTGGTCAGAAAACCTCCCCGGAATATATCCCCAGCCACAAAAAAATCTGCTTACTGCTCTCTAATAATACAAGAAAAACTTTGCATGGTTTTCTACAAACCATCTCCATTGGACTTGAGGAAACCCAACTAAGTTGCCGCCCATGCCAGCAGAGTGTCTGCAAACCTAACAACAAACCTGTTAGACAAAGTGTCGTGCAACCGGTCTCCTTGACCCCTAGTTTATCCACACTCCAACAAAGCTCCCAAGAAAGGACTGTGCACCAACCAAGGACGGCTACTCAAAAGAGTATTGGTCGGGAGTGTAGGACACATCAACAAAATATTCGCCCTTCAATACACAGGACTCCCAAACACACTCAAGAATGTTTTCCACAACCACTCTCGATAGGCCCCAAAATAACTAAATTGGATGTTAGTCCCCTTCGGCGGAGTATCCCCCCGATAATAAATAATAAGAATGCAAGAGGCACTCAACAAGTTGTCTTTCAATCCATTTCATTGGATTTTCAAAAACCCAAACCAAATCTGAGCACCTGCCTGCCAAGGACACACACTCAGAAAAATAACCAAGAGTGTAGTTTATACGAGAAGAGTGTACGTCCACTAGTCCACAAGGATGCAAGGTATACTGCCCAAGATACTCCAAAATCCATCCCCACGGTCTCTCATACAAGTCATTTGCAGTCCAGGCCCCATCAGCAGAAAAAACCTAACATTGAATGCAGACACAATCAACAGAGTATCCGTATACCACTTCGCAAGGATGCTAGACACCATCATCAAGACATCTCCAAGGGCCTTCAGATAACCCGACTTGAGTGTTCCAATAGACAAAATGTCCGACCAATCCACAGGTACGATAGAGACACTCGGCAAACTGTTGTACAACCTATCACCTTGATCTCTGATATAACCCAACTGATGTGTAGCGGCCATCAGCATTGTGTCCGCCCACCAATCAACAAACATGGTATTAAATCTAATCAAGGCATTCTACAACCCATCTCTATGACAAAATATAGCACAGTCCCAAAGGATATTCGTGATCTGGACACTCATTTAACCCGAGTAGAATACTGTCCTCATAAAAACAATATTAATAAAATCCACAAGAGTACTAAACACACTGAGGCAGTTGACACAAAACCCATTTCCATGTGTCTTCAGATAACGCCACTTTAGTGTAGTCTGCAATGTCTACAGTCACCAACTCACAGGGAATCTACACCTGCCAAACTGTCCTATTCAGCATGGGCATTCAGACAATCCAGCTTAATTGGAGCCTCTGTCAGCAGCATTCCCACTACTACCATTCTGCAACACTTCCTTGGTGCTAGGAAGACCGACACTGGCCCCCGACTTGTAGTTCAACGTGAAGGATTGGAACTACACTGGACTTGGCTTAAGCCAGAGGTTTCCTGTCTGAGCTCCTGTTGGAGCTCTGTCTGTTGCAGATCAAATTAGATTTCCGTTCTTCGTATAAGAAGGGGCTGTGCATCTGTACCAAGATGCAATGAGGCTTTTGAGGACTTTCATCTGGTGTTCTGACAAGCACATGGTATCAAAAGAAGCTTGATGTACCTGGGGTCAAAAGTCCACTCCGTAGTAACCTGCTTAGAGACAACCCTTGTCATCTGTATTAGTTTTCAATGTAACTATTGTACAAATAACTTTGTTTATGGTTGTCTCCTGTGCAGCTGCATACGCTGTATCTGATTAGAGTACAAGTGCAATAAAATTAAAAGAAAACAAACCAAGGTGTCTATAAGAAGGGTGTAAGAAAGCCCTTTCGTCTTAACTCTTGCAACTCTGACACCAAATAAGAGGCAGGTGTGGAACGGTTAACAAAATCCATGGTTTGGATAGGTTTACGGTTTTGTGACATGGTTGTACGTTTGGTTCGGTATACATTGTTCTTTTTAACACCCCAGAATACCATTTATTCCAATAATCTACAATTTCAATTAAAAAAATTGTGGTTCTTTCAAAAATATCTTATAAAACTTCTGAAGTTTTAATCCTTGAATTAAATGAAAAAGATCTGGCGTAGGTCATAATGTAGAGCGGCCGTCCAGAAACTTTAGGGATTCCTGGTACGAATCCATCTTCTGCCATCTTAGTCAATGCTGTTGTGTCCTTGAGCAAAACACTTTGCCCACCTTGCTCCCAGCGCCGCTCACACTGATGTATGAATGTGTATAAATGTTTGATGGGGTCGCATAGGCCGTAGGCGCAAATTGGCAGCCACGTTTCCGTCAGTCTGCCCCAGAGCAGCTGTGGCTACAAATGTAGCTTACCATGATCAATGTATGACTGGATTTAATTAATGATGCAGTTATCCCTGTAAAAGCACGATATAGATCTAATCCATCCATACATCCACCCATTTTCGACTGCTTGTCCCTTTCCATTATTGTTATTATTAAAGCCTTACATTTATTGATACAATACATCTTGGATGATTCTGCTCAGTATTTAAAGTCACAACATAATAATGCAACATAACAATGTCCCAATAACTTTAAATTTAAATAAAAAAAAAACAAACAGAAATCCCGTGTAACGAAGGCCAGCCAGTGTTGCCGGGCGATGTGTATGCTGGTAAACCTTACTCCCAGGGAGATAGGAGCTTACATTATACTTGCCAACCTTGAGACCTCCGATACCGGGAGGTGGGGGGTGGGGGCGTGGTCAGGGGTTGGGCAGGGGCGTGGTTGGGGGCGTGGTTAAGAGGGGAATATATTTAAGCTAGAATTCACCAACTCAAGTATTTCATATATATATATATATATATATATATATATATATATATATATATATATATATATATATTTTATTATACATATAAATAAAAGAAATACTTGAATTTCAGTGTTCTGGAGGCTATCCAGTAGATGGCAGTATTGTCCTGTTTAAGAGTGTCACAACATTGCTGTTTACGGCAGACGAACTGCTTTACGGTAGACTAAACGTGACTGCTGTTGTTGTGTGTTGTTACCGCGCTGGGAGGACGTTAATGAAACTGCCTAACAATAAACCCACATAAGGAAACCAAGAACTCGCCCTCGATCATTCTACAGTTAGGAAGTCATTGGGCAGGCAAGCTGTTTATATTGTGGGAAAGCGGACGTGAGAACAGGCTGTCCTCACTCAGGTCCGCATTGAGCTGGAGGGGGCGTGGCCTCCAGCTCCGGCTGAATACCGGGAGTTTGTCGGGAGAAAATTTCTGCCGGGAGGTTATCGGGAGAGGCGCTGAATACCGGGAGTCTCCCGATAAAAACGGGAGGGTTGGCAAGTATGGCTTACATGTCCCCCCAGTGTTGGAGAAAGACGTATTTGTCCCACCAAAAAAATATACAGCGGAAGTAGAAGTGCTTTTATTTTGACTTCTTCGCCAGCTCTGAGAGCCAAGTACAACTAGCTGCGGCAGCAGACACTATAAGTCGGGTTCACTTTAAGTCTAAGTCGCGCCCACTCTAAGAGGCGTCCACTAAAAGACGTGCCCACAGGGGTGAAGACAACGGAAGTGAAGTGTGTCTTAAACGGAAGTGAAGCTGGATAGGCAATTTGTAACACGGAAATCAGAAATAAATAAATACTGGTGAAAATAAGTTTTACTCAGCTGCGGTCTTTAAAGTAGTATGTAGTTCCATGCGGTTTATGAATTATTACAAACTTAATTTCTATACGCGGAGCTACGAGAAGTGAACAGACTCTTTTAAACGTATTTACAGAGTAATATAAAGTATTCGGTCGGACTTCGAAGCGTCGAGGCGTGGTGCTTCCTGGGACTCAGACCTCGTAGTTCGAAGATGAATGTGAAATGGACCAGTGGAACAAAGGGTAACCACATTAAATATTCACTATTTACTGTGTTACGTGTTGTAAAAGTAGTCAGTGACACACCATTTGTGTAGTTATTCTTCTCAACCCAAGTGAACCGAATGCTAATGCTAACTGGCTAACGCTAAATCCGATGCGTACGTTGTCACCGTGAAATAAACACTGACATTTATTATTTATATATTTTGTTATTTCCAGCTGAAATGGGCCATAAGGAATTGCCTGACCCTCATTAATTCTGTAGTTACTGAAAGGACAACTTTCTGACTGTTGGACATTGCGGACAAAAGCTTAACTTTTTATGTAAAATCTGCTACTTTGTTTTTAAATCATATTTTGTATCTTATTACTTCGAATTTCATGTACTTACTGTTTAGTAAATAAATATGACCTAATATTGTCTATTTATTTACATGGTATCAGTGTGGAAATATTCTGTACCATTCATCCATACGTCATCAGCCTGATTTTTAAAAACTACCCGAACTGGAAATGCAGCGGAAACACAAACCACACACTTCAGAAACCTATAGATCCAGGAGCTAAAGGTTTCAGGAACTTAAAGTTCATGAACTTTTGGTGGAAATAGCCTCATTGGTTTATGGTTTAAGTTTATTTTGAACATGCATACAGTTACAATATGATACATCACCATTTCCAGTTTCTCTTTTCAACATGTTTGAAAATGAGTAGGAAGAAGCAGATCTTATTTAATCATACTCCTTGTCCATTTTGTAGCAATTACTAACACTTTTATTTACTTCCTGTTCTCAATTTGTACACAGTTTACGCCATAAATAATACAATTATTTCAACAAAGTAAAGTCAGTCGTAATTTTCCTGAGATTAATTATATTATCTAATGTAAATAAGTTCAAACTGTTTATCATGACACTTTGAGTTTGACCACAGAACTTTCCTCCAGAAGGTCTTATCTTTGTCCATGTGATGTCAGATGAAACAAAAATGGAGCTGTTTGGCCACAATACCCAGCAATATGTTTGGAGGAGAAAAGGTAAGGCCTTTAATTCCAGGAACACCATGCCTACCGTCAAGCGTGGTTGTGGTAGTATTACGCTCTGGGCCTGTTTTGCTGCCAATGGAACTGGTGCTTTAAATGGGACAATGAAAAAGGAGGATTACCTCCGAATTCTTCAGGACAACCTAAAATCATCAGCCCGGAGGTTGGGTCTTGGGCGCAGTTGGGTGTTCCAACAGGACAATGACACCAAACACACGTCAAAAGTGGTAAAGACATGGCTAAATCAGGCTAGAATTAAGGTTTTAGAATGGCCTCGTCCTGACTTAAATGTGTGGACAATGCTGAAGAAACAAATTCATGTCAGAAAACCAACACATTTAGCTGTACTGCACCAATTTTGTCAAGAGTGGTAAAAAAATGCAACCAGAAGCTTGCCAGAAGCTTGTGGATGGCTACCAAAAGCGCCTTATTGCAGTGAAACTTGCCAAAGGACACATAACCAAATATTAACATTGCTGTATGTATACTTTTGACCCAGCAGATTTGGTCACATTTTCAGTAGACCCATAATACATTCATAAAAGAACCAAACTTCATGAATGTTTTTTGTGACCAACAAGTATGTGCTCCAATCACTTTATCACAAAAAAATAAGAGTTGTAGAAATGATTGGAAACTCAAGACAGCCATGACGTTATGTTCTTTACAAGTGTATGTAAACTTTTGATCGCGACTGTATATAACTGGCGGACCGCGGGCCACATCTGGGCTGCCAAAGCTTTTCATTTGGCCCGTAGAACATCACCCAAATATGCTTGATGGAACCATTAAAATTAGGGTTGCTTTTGTATGTAGTACTTCCGCTATCCCACGGGGGGCAACACCGAGGCATTTGTGTATCAATGACGCAGAAGTGGCGGGAGTAGACCACTTATTCAACCCTGAAAAAAATCAAAATAAATAGAGAAAATCTGACTTTTTAACAACAATTGGACAACAAAGTATGAATGTTCTGCCCAGAGCAAGTGCTCAAGTCATTGTTTCCTGTCGAACCTTTAAAACGACAGACACATTGTTCTAAACAAGCAGTAACAATGGTCGAAATCCACATATGTAAGCTTCATCACAAAACTTTGTCAAACATTTGTAAGTAGATATTGTGCATAAAGATATTTAGTTTGTTTTGTATTGAAATTGCTGACTTTGTGGTGTCTGTTGTATTCTTGGTTGTGTTGTTTTTTTGTCTGAGAGGAACCCTGGCGATCAAAGCTTGTTTAATACATGTAGCGCTAAATTTGTCCAGTTCAGGGCAATAAGGTAAACTTAGGTTTAGTTGAAATGAGTCCAATGTTTGATGTGGATGTTGTTTAATTTCTATATGCGTAAACATTTGTAGTTTATTGTGTGAATGCATTAACACAAAACATTCTATTGTATTTATGTAAAATACACAATTGACGTAATATTTTTGTAATGTTTATCCATCCATCCATTTTTTACCGCTTGTCCCTTTCGGGGTCGCGGGGGGTGCTGTAGCCTATCTCATTATTTTACGTTTAAATTTTTAGTCTTGCAGACCTAAATGAAGGAAGAAGTGTAAATAAACAAAACTGAGGAAGGGAAATAGTTCCAAAGAAAGAACATCAACCCTCAACAAATCTTCCGGAGCTTCTGTTTCTTCATGCTGTTAACTATCTGTCTAGCTGTACACACTGGAAACGAGTAGCAAGGGCAGAGTAATTAATTTATTGACAGTGCAGTGCGAAAGCCGATGTGTTGCACGTTTTGATGTCCGGCCCTTGAGCCCTTTGGCTCTTGAAACTGCGGCCCTCTGTAGTTGAATAGCCCTGCTATAAACTAACTGCTCACAGGCTAATCTACAATACTGGGCAGAGGTTGAGAGCTAGCACCCCACTGGCTAAGGCTTTGCCAATTATTTTTCATAGATACATTGGCATCGTGTCCTGGCTGTACATTCTGAACAACACAGTCTGTCTACCCTTGCAAAAACCACTTTACAGTATACAGTATAAAAGCTTATATCTACAAAATACTGTCACATAATCACTACCAGTACAGTAAAGGCATAAAGCTTTTTGTGGGAGTTCTTCTTGACATAAATGTAGTTACCCTTACCACATTCTGAACCAAATGATTGGGGATCCAGAGTGCACACTCCCTTCCACCAGAGATGTTAGCAGGGATTTGCTATGTTTGTCTGCTATCCCGCACGGGCAAAGCAATTCCACTAATTTGCTTTAATAACAAAAGCACAGGCTTACAACGCAAACAAACCACTGACAGTTCAAAATACCATGTGCATATGCTTGTTTTCCAATAGGATTTATGATTGTTCTTATCTTGGTGGACCTATGGACACACAGACTACAACCAAGCACAACCAGTGAGACTTAAATCTTGTTTCATTAACCAAAGCTAACACATCCCCTATTACGACAGCCTGGATTAAGATTGTACTACCATTTACCCAACTTCTTTTTGCACATTGAAGTTAAAACCCTGACTGTACCCTTATGCATATGGCTCCCTCTTTTGGATTGTTTTATGGATGAATATGTTTAGACATAGTGCCCCCATGTGGTATTCTAAAGTTATCACACCATGAGTTGCCATTATGTCAGCATAACTACACCTAAGCCAAACTTTTATTTACTTTACACTTAATCCAAAATAAAATTATATTTCCTATTTGTAAATTGAATGGATATAATACATAGGTAGGAAGAAAATGGAACATTTCAAGTGTCACAGCAATTAAAACAACAAAACTGAGGGGTGAAGTCATGCTAAGACTAATGATGTCTTATTATCTTTGTTTTGCCAACAATATTTTGCATACCATGCAACCTGAGTGAGATTCTGCAGATGAGTTTGAAAATTGTATTCCTGGTAATTAGCTGCATTCTGTTTCAATAATACAAAAAGAGGCAAGAACTGAATAATGCTTTACCATGAATCCTTTAACCGTCCTCTCAGGCTACCAATTTTACATGACTGAGTCATGCGTATAGGTGATGGCGGTCGAAGCGTTTTAGTTCTCGTCACCTGCTGGATACTCTTGATTGGCAGCTCTGTATGTGTAGCCTTTGCAACATCGCTGTAAGAATGAAGTATGTGTTCTGAAGTGCCCCGGTTAATTCGAATCCTCTGTGAACAGATTCCTGTTGGGTTCTTATTATTACCAGAGGTTGGTTTTGAACCTAAAAACTTAGGAGGAGGACAAGGCCAATGTGTGATGTCAGAGGACCAGGAACGTTGATCCACATCATGTAACGTGCGTTTAAACTGGCCTGAAAAATATATGAAAAAACATGCACTAAGACACTTTTTACAGCCTGGTATTATACAAGTTTTGCAGCTTACTTATAGTTGATTCAGGTTGATAAAGAAAAAAAAATCATAATATGACCCCTTTAAATGTTATCAAAAATGTATGTATATTTAAAGTGTATTTACCTGAACAAATAGGCCTAAAAGATGAATCGGTACAGTCCTCGCTTTGTTCTTCATAATAACTGTGGACACCATCGAAACCTTCCCCTTCATCATGATCTTCATCATCCTCGTTGCCATGCTGAACAACCAGTACTTGAGGTAACCTGTCGCTCTGTATTTCTTCAAGTCGCCTGAAAGACAAAGTAATAGCATATATGTGCAAGGAAAGCAGGGAATATAACTAATAGATCACATATTTAAATGACATCATCCTTGATATGTAAATCGTTGGATTTCACACTGTATGCATTAGGGGTCCCTTAATAGGCCAGCCAAACCCAATACAAGGGTTCCCATCCCAGTTACCATAGACATATATATCTATGCCAGTTACGGTGCATAGTTTAATTCACCATTATTGTTATGTTTATTAATATATTATCTTCTTGTTTTTAATATTGTTATTATAATAGGTTTAAATTGTTTTTATTTACTTCTGTATTTATTTATTTTTCAATGATACTGTGTCTGCAGAAGAAAATAAAAATATTGGTAAAGAATAGTGGGTGAGAAGAATGTTGGATGAGAAGCCCTGGTTTAACATCTCTTCTCATAATTTATTCTACACCAAACTTATTCATGCGTTCTTTTATGAACCCTGCTCTGTAAAGCACAGCCACACAGAAAGAGAGAAAGGCTTTCCCAAAAAAGTTCCCACAAAACTAAAACCAGCAGGAATCTATATCATAACTGTGTGTACAGATGTATATTCTGTAGTACCTGCTATGTTTCTCCCTCCAAGCTTTAAGTTCAGCAAAAACATCACCACACTCGTTCCCATCATGGTCTTCTGGGTCATACATGTGCTCTGGTATATGGATGGTCAGGTCACGGGGGTTAAAAGTTGACACACAGGGTGCAGTCTATATGAGAAAAAACATTACTTCATGAGTCTGTGGACTATAAGTAGACATTTGGAGTCACATGCTGAATTTTAATTGATACTGGCTGGTATTTCACCTGGAGCTATGGTACCAAATTCGGTACTTTTATAGCTACCGACTCAATTCCCTGTGTACAACCAGGTATCGATTCATGTAAAAACGAACAATACCATTTTCAATACTTTTGATGCACGTGACATCACGTCCAGTTGCAGACGAAACACCCGCTTAAACACTTGGCGGGGAAACCAGTACTCAAACAACACTCACAGTAGACTCGGCCGAACTGCTCCTAGGCAATGTTGAAATTTTCCATACCCACAAAGCAAGTACGCCCGATAGAAAAGGCTTAAACGTAAAGTAAGGCTTCACTTTTCAAAATGTGTTAGCTTGATGCTAATTTATATTGGCTTTGCCATATATGTGCTACTTATTGGCATTAGCGATTTCACATGGTGATTTCAATGCCTCCAAATTTGTAAATTAAAAACTACAACTCAGATGCACATTACAATCAAACAACTCTTGTGTAATAAGCACAACACTTACAATATAAACACTTTGTAAGGAGCCACATAAGGCTAGACTGACCCATTCAACCTAATGGCAAAGACTACTTCCTAGCCAGGCACCACGCCGTAGTCTAAACACTACTGCCATCTAATGTCTTGAAATTGCAACTGCATGCAAAGTCCACTACAAGTATATAACACTTGCAAATGAGACTCAGAAGTGAAAGAACACAGGATATAACAACTAGACTAGTGGATCTTAACCATTGTTGGGCCACGAGCGCCCACTAAGAGCCGCCAAAAATTATCTGTTTATCAGCTGTGATCCGTATAGGCCAGTGGTAATCAGTTTTATACACTTATCCACCACTTTTGGCCATAATGACAATATCAAACAAAACCGAAAAAGTAAGGAGCTAAAATCAAAGATAAGTTTCTTAAGCGCAAAATTTATGACTAAAGTGGTGAAGCTGTATTTTTATTTGATTATAACTATTACTATTTATTGACAGTTTAGTTAAGAAACATATCAATTATTATATATCAATAATTTTGTTACTAATGTAGTCTTCCAGAGGCGTATCTTAATGAAATCAAACAATGCAGTCCAGCAACTTTTTGTATCTTAACACTAAGAAAACAGAAATGTTGACTATCGGACCTGCTAGACACCAGCACTTATTTGTTAATACCAACTTAACATTTGACAACAAAACAATTATACAAAGTGACTCGGTAAAGAATCTCTGTATTATCTTCGACCCAACTCTCTCGTTTGAGTCACACATTAGGAGTGTTACCACTAAAACAGCTTTCTTTCATCTGCGTAATATCGCTAAAATCTGTCCCATTTTGTTCACCACCGACGCTGAGATAATTATTCATGTGTTCGTTTCGTCTCGTCTCGATTACTGTAACATATTATTTTCGGGTCTCCCTATGTCTAGCATTAAAAGATTACAGTTGGTACAAAATGCGGCTGCTAGACTTTTGACAAAAACAAGAAAGTTTAATCATTTTACGCTTATACTGGCTCACCTGCACTGGCTTCTTGTGCACTTAAGATGAGACTTTAAGGTTTTACTACTCGCGTATAAAATACTAAATGGTCTAGCTCCATCCTATATTGCAGATTGTATTGTACCAAATGGCCCGGCCAGAAATCTGCGTTCTAAGAACTCCAGGTTAATAGTGTTTCCCAGAGCCCCAAAAAAGTCTGCAGGCTTCAGAGCACTTTCTGTTCGGGCTCCATTACTCTGGAATGTCCTACTGGTAACAGTTAGAGATGCTACATCAGTAGAAGCATTTAAGTCCCATCTTAAAACTCATTTATACACTCTAGCCTTTATATAGACCCCTTTTTAGACCAGTTGATCTGCCGTCTCTCTTTTCTGCTCTGCCCCCCCCTCCTGCGTGGACAGGTTGGTGGTCACGAATCAGTTTTCACGGAGGATGCGCTAGTTGTTCCAAGTCGGGACCCGGGGTGGACCACTCCTCTGCATCAGTTGGTGATGTCTCTGCGCTGCCCACTTGTCTACATGCAAGAGGATCCCCTGCTGGCCTCACTATGGACTCCATTTCCGGGAACCATTTCCGGGAACCAGGAATCAAATGTGAAAGGTGTCCATCCCTATTTGTGCCTAGTCGAGCCTAGTTGCAGTATTCTTTAACAACACAGCAAACTAACTCACAAGTACCTCCTGCGAGCCAACATTCTTTTCAGTGGACAAGTTTGTTTCGCATAACATAACTATTTTTTCCCGAAATGTGTAACTTTGGCAAAAGAAGTAGAGAATAAAAACAAATGTCCACAGCAGAGGACGCTGGTTTTAAAAGTGCATATTAATGAGATGACTGAGTAAATACAGACTGCCTAAAAAGACCAAAACGTTTCCCGATGTTGATACTAATGATTTATGTTATTTAATGCGTAACTTCAATTTATCTCATTAAATGAAACTTACTCTCAACTTTTCACGTCTAGCTCGTACAGCCTTGACAGGGTTCCCACAGAACACGATCTTGCCAGCTCCTGCACAAATCATCAGAATAAGAATAGACAAATTTCAGTTCATGAGCTTTATGACTCAATAAAAACATATTTTTTTCTGCACGTTAGGTTAAGAGCATTTGTCATTGTATTGCAATATTAGGAATGAAAGGGACTCAAATGAGTCCAAAACAAAGACAAGCAGACGCTATTACAGATAACTATAAAGATATTTAACCATGCGTGAGGACGCTGCTGTCTGCTTCAACTTCGGCAAAGTCTGAATCTTCAGAACCAGGTGTGGACAAAGGAGACGAAAGAAGCCCAGATGACGATGATGTCAAGGGCCTGGAGTCAGCAGTACTTGCTGATGAGAAGGACCGGAGGCTGGAAGCAGGGCGCCTGGCAGAACTGGGTCGGTTGTAGGGACGTGCACTGTCTGCTGCACAAAAGTATTAAAGAAAAAACACTTTATAACAGTCGGGTCTACCACAGAACAGATGCGTACTGTCTTCTGTAGCCGTTGTGTAGTAGTCTCTGATGCAGTTTCTCAGAATGCTCCAGTCTTCCCACATGGTGCCACTGGAGTCTGGTCTGCCATCCTCCACTCTTGCATTGTCAAGGTAACGCAGCTGAGGGACCAACTCCTTCACTGAATCCCAGTAACTGTAGTCAGTCTGATCCGGAGGGCAAAGGAAATAAGGAAAAAGAGAAATTTATGTGACAAAACTGGGTTGACATTGAAGAACAGGAGAGAACTACTGCATATACAGTAGGCTATATAACAAGTTGGCACTGATGAGATGGACACATCTAGTCCGATGCATTTTCTCACAGATGCAGTCTACGAGACAAGAGGGGAATGAAAAAGATGATGAAAGTGGGGCTTAGTTAAGAGGAAGTCAGCAGCTATGTGTTAAAAAAAGAGTTTGGCAAACCCAAGAACCTCTCAGTCGCTACAAAGCGCAAGCCTAATGCATATTCAGCTCAGCCTCTGCCTTCATTGCCCCAGTTTCCTAATTAATTCTCTGCTGGTGAGCATAAATAAACTCTCTTATTGTGGCCCCGAAACTTTCCACTCTGCTGTAACTCAGTAGTGGGAATGCCTCGACAGTGTTTAAAATATGTAGACACACCAACATGTCATTAAAGATATCAAGGAGACCTCTTTTAATATGTATACACTGTAAAAATGTCAAAATATATAAAATAAAAACACTAGATTTTACCAAAAAAAATACTAAAAACTAGTGAAATTAACTTGCTGCATTGACAGATAATTTTACTTGATAAGTACCTAAATTAATAATTGTATATAGAAATTAGCAGGACTTTTAAGATAGAAATAGGTATATTATTCTGAAAACAAGCATTATTCTTAAAGCTAACTTAAAATTCTTAAATTAAGCATACTCGAGATGTTGCAGAATCTTTAAATTCCATGTGGGGGGAAACCAAAATATCTTATTTGAATATTTACTGTATTTTCTCAATTTAAACTATAGAATAGAAAAAATGTACCGGTAATTATTCATGCTAAAATTAAGATGAGTCAATGACTAACAATAAGTAAATATCTCTTAAAACTAAGGAAATTTCTAGAAATACAATTTTAAATCTTGGCAAGTAGAAAAAAATTGCAAATAAGTGCCGTCGTATGTCATCGTGTGATCTTAATTGGTTCTGTGATGGAGCTCTCAAATCAAAACACTATTTCAAGTCAATGTTGCCCATTGAATAATTTTAATTGGTGTTTTGCCAACCAACCAGACCACCCCAAAAACAGCACAATTTTAACAAGTAACATACCAGAATAGCATACAAGAAAAACTTACTTTTAGATAATAAATACTGTATGAAAAACAATACAATTGAATGCACTACTAAGATATTTTTAGAAGTAATGCGACCCCGAAAGGGACAAGCGGTAGAAAATGGATGGAGGGATGGATGTAATAATTATATACCTGTACATTTACCTAGAAGCATGCACTTCAACTGTATTTCCTTCAAGTTGCTTCTCTTTCAAGTACACCATCAGCAGCTTCTCCATATTTTCATGGATAAATATCTGCCGCCCAGAGATTATTTTAACATCCTTGGCTGGCACTACACTCATTCTGCTTCGGTATGGTGCAGACTAACTGTAATAGGCTCAAATTGCTTAGCCAGGTTTCTTTCTTTAATTCAATAAATATCATCCACTTCTTCATCTCAGCGCTGTCCTTTACACCCACTTTCTTCCTTCCCATGGTTGGAAGTTATTTCCATCCAATGCTAGCAAGTACAACCAGATTAACTTGGAGACAACTCTTATCTCAAAACACCCTTAAAATGGGGTACCACTGTAGATAGATGATTGTTTTAACCTGGGTGCTAAAAGCAAAACTAGTTTTATCCTACCAATTTCTTCAAATCCTGAAACAGTAACTCTCAAATATCTGTGTTTTGCTCTCTAAGGGACAAAAGAGGCTGCAAAGAGGACAGCTCTTGTATCATAAGAAAAAAATAATGAGACTTCATCTAAGATGCTTCATACATGTATCGGTTTCATCTTTATGCTTCCAGTATAACAACACATTTACCGACCTGTGTGGTAGTAGGGTTTGGTTGCAGACACACAGGGTTTCCCTCCAAGGTGAGTGTATGTAGTTTGCCACACAGCCCGAGATATTGAACCTGGACAAGGTCATCCACATCATTTCCCTCTACATCTAACACTTGCAAGTTCTCCAGCATGCCAACCTGACTCAGGTCTGACACTTTGTTAAATGCCAAGTATAGTTCCTGAGTAGGAAAAAAATAACATAATACAGTGTATCAGTCTGACACCTAAAAAAAGATGTTGATAGTCATGTTAAAGGAATAGGGACAGATAAGGCCTCGAAATGTTGATGAGCAGAATAGAGGATACTAATACAAAGTCAATGAACTCTACCCTGAGAGAGGAGAGAGATGAAATGCCATCGAGGTCTTGTAGGCAGCAACGAGACATCCACAGCACCTGCAGTTCTGAAAAGGTAGTTCCCAGATCTCTAAAGAGACAAAACAAGACAAATAAAACATTATATATTCTAATGTAGCATTTTATTATCATTATTATTAATATTATAGTATATAATATGCAATATTTATCTAGTTGTATTTATCCTGTGGTACAGCAATCATGCTTAGATCAGAGCTGATTGACAAATATATCTACAACAGAGGTGTACAACTCATTTTAGCTCAGGGACCGCATGGAGAAAACTCTATTCCCATGTGGGCCGGACAAGTAAAATCACGGCAGAATAACCTAAAAAATACAATTACGACAACTTCAGATTGTTTTCTTTGTTTTACATCGGCCCAAAATAGAACAAGAATATTCTGAAAATGTACATATCACAAATAATCCTCTTGACAAAACACTTCAAGTTAGTTGAAAATTCTGAGGAAAAAATTGGTGCAACTGCAAAAGCACAATGAAGAACACAACTAACATGGACTTCATCTAAATGCATCTACAGAGCTATTAAACTTGAAGTCACAGCCTACCTGAGATTGAACAAAATACAAAATAAAAAAATATTAAAAACTCTTCTAGGTATCAACTACCTCATTTGTAATTTCCACATATTAATCCTGTGCTATCTCAACAAACCTACAAACTGAGGTAGAAACTATTATTGTAGGCATCGCCGTGTATTGATGGAAAAATAAAAGCCGTGCAATGCATGAACAATTTCAACAAACCAAACATATGAACTTAAGAGACTGACAGTATTGCAGTAAATCACATATTGTTCACTTTCTTAAAATTTCCACAGAGGACAATAATTTTCACCGAACTATATCAATGTGCAGCATACTTGCCAACCCTCACGTTTTTAGCGGGAGAATCCCGGTATTCAGCGCCTCTCCCGACAACCTCCCGGCAGAGATTTTCTCCCGACAAACTCCCGGTATTCAGCCGGAGCTGGAGGCCACGCCCCCTCCAGCTCAATGCGGACCTGAGACTGAGTGGGGACAGCCTGTTCTCACGCAATATAAACAGCTTGCCTAACGAATTCAAACGAATGGAAACAAGAATTTCAGTTCATCCAGGACAGTTCGAAAGGGAAGGTGTATGTTGCCTGTAAATATGTAGAACAGACTTCTCCATTGAACACGGTGGCCGAAATGATATACTCATTCATGAACGGAGAAGTTAAACAGGACAATACTGCCATCTAATGGTTAGCCACCGGAACACTGAAATTCAAGTATTTCTTTTATGTAAATAAAATAAATAAATATATATATATATAGCTAGAATTCACTGAAAGTCAAGTATTTCATATATATATATATATATATATATATATATATATATATATATATATATATATATATATATATATATATATATATATATATATATATATATATATATATATATATATATATATATATATATGAAATACTCGAGTTGGTGAATTCTAGCTGTAAATAACCACGCCCCCCCCCCCCCAAACCACCCACCTCCCGATATTGGAGGTCTCAAGGTTGGCAAGTATGATGTGCAGTGATCATGCAGCATTTTAAGTGGGTTTACCAATTGTTTGTTTTACTCCTGAAACCTGGCATGTTTTAGCTTTCACAAGTGCTTCCATATTAGGTGTCACATCTTGAGTGGCAGACCATTTCAGGATGTTATTCAAGTGCTTGTGTGTGAGCCTTGATCGTAGCTTTGTTTTATTGATGCTCATTACAGAGAAAACTTGCTCACAAAGATTTGTGGTTTTCCATTCACTTTTGTGAATAAATAGGAGGATGATCATTTTTCTTGGGACACTCTGAACACTGTGTCAACTATTATTTTCTTTTTTGACATAGACATTTTGTGAAAAGGATGGTGCCAAAGTACGATATGTTCGAAGCAGAAGACATAACTGTGGGTTTTTACGTTGGGTTAAGGGGGAGGAGCCGCAGCCCCGCTTTACTGTGTACCTCTTGCTTGGTATACTTGCCCCTGGTATCCTGGTATAAACAATTTGCTTGCTTAACAGAATTGCTATAGCGATATCCAATGGACATATTTAGATCAGCAGTTTCTTTCATCTAAAAATGCAGCTCAATTTTACACTAAGCAAGCTCATCTTGCGGGCCGGAATAAACCCGCTCATACAGTAGTGTTAGCGTCACACATGCACAAATGTGCAATTGATCCGGTAGTGAGTGACAAGTCACTATAGAATATTTGAGTACAACAGAAAGCATGACGGAACAGTCGACCAACATCCAGTATTATGCACACTTTGCAGGAAGGAGTTTTCTTTTTGATCAAAGCACTTGCATCTTGAAATACAACATAAATAAGACAAGAGGAGTAACAGGTTCACATTAATGTGGTAAATGTTTAACTTTTTTTTTAACATGGTTTAAATGCATAAAACAGGGGGACCCAAAAAAAACAGAACCCACAAAGATTTCTTAAATCTTACAAATTCAAGAAATTTGCTGACCTTAAACTTCAGTCTGTCTATAACAGCCCTTTTTAACTAAATTGTTTTGGGGGCCACATTTTCAAAAAACTAAGATCCGTGTGGACAAACTTCTCCCTTCACTTATTTTCATTTTGTATATTCCAGAATCAGCAACTTCTGCAGTGAACATTTAATTGTTGTTTATTTGGTCAGAGTTGCTAATTATAAAATGTAAATAAATAAAAAATAGCCAAACTCCAAACAAAGTCAACATCGATGTGATAATAATAATAACAATAAAAATAATTATTGATTAGATTTATGTAGCGCGTTTGTAGTCACTCAAAAAACACAGAAAACTGAGAACCTACCATTCATTCACCCTATGATGGTGGTAAGCTACATTTGTTGCCACATTTGTATATTATGTCATTTTTACTCACCGCATTGACATGATCACACTGTTGTTCATTTTGAGCAGCACCAGCCTGGGCAAATAGGTACCTAAAAGATGGTCACATAAGTTTTCTGAATAAAACAGCAGCATGAGCACCTGATTGACTCCTACAATACCTTTGTTTTATTCTAAAGATACCATGTGGTGCTATGCAGCTTACCAATGTTTCCCAGACTATTTTCTTGAGTGTTCACGCAGATTTCCAGCGAGGTCACCTGAGAGAGATCTTTTGTTCCACATAGCAGTTCCTGTGATGGACAGAAATTCAGTAAGTGGACATAGGACTATTAAGGGTCGATTGGGATAAAATTAGATGAATAAACCTTAAAGTAATTTCTTAAATGTGTTGTTAATTAACTACGATTCAAATTAAATACATACAAGTGTTATTAAATGTGTAATAGTAATAATGTTTTTTTTTCAATATTTGTATTAGTTATTATTATTATTAATTAAATAAATTATGAAATATTCATTAAATGACAACATAGTTAAAAAAAACATTTAATTATGCTATAATTAATCAAATCGTAAAGTAATCAAATCATTAAATAATTAAATATGTATTTAAATAATGAATTCATACATTTAATTGTGAAATAATTGAATCATGAAATATTTAAAACAATTCATTAAATCATAAAATATTTATTTAAATTGTGAAATAATTCAATCAATAAATAAATCACAAAATCATAAAATAATGAAATAAATCATTAGATAATGAAATAATGAAATAAGTTGTGTAATGATTAATTGAATAAAGATGAGTTTAAAAAATCATTAAATCATGAAATAATTTATTAAATCATGAAATAATCAAATACATAATTACATTGCGAAATCAAATCAATAATTAATTAAATGATTCAATAATTAAATGTACTTTTACATTAAATAAATTAATGACTCATTTAATAAGACTTTTTATGTATTTTTTTCTAACTTCAACTAATTAATGATACATTTAAGTAATTATTCAAAGATGAATTTATTTATTTGATGTTGTCCTATTTGACCCTGCATAGAAGACAGCATTTACAATAGCAATTTATACAGTCACTATTGATAGGAAGAGTCATACGATGAATCGATCTGCAGTATATGTATATATACTTACTATAGTGGCTATGGAACAGGTGTGTCCAAACTTTTATACCCAAGGGCCACATACAAACATTTTAAAGGATGCCTGGGGCTACATTTTGTGTAATAACATAATGTATCCAGGTCAAAATATGCTCGAATAATACTGTATAGTAGAGTTAATTAATGATTAGTGATTATCTGAATATGTGGATGTAACAGATCCTATAAGTGTAGCTGTGCAGTAGTATGCTGTGTAAACCCCACTGCCGGATGCCTTAACAGTCTTAACAACTACACTGGAAAATAAGTTGACAGCACAGGGCTTTTAGCTGCTCATCAGAACTCCAAATCGGTAGACATGTGTGGTCGTAGGTCCAAGCCAGACACGAGCATGGCTGGACAGCCCAGGATAACCACGATTACAGTAAGGGCCAATATATAAAATTAGGTGCCTGTCAAAAATGTGTCCAGTTCTGCTATACATAGTATCCAGAGGTGGATAGTAAGGTGTTACATTTACTCTTTTACATTTATTGAAGTAACTTTTTGGATAAATTGTACTTGTCAGAGTTGTTTTAATGCAACATACTTTTTACTTTTAAATTAATATCTTTGTGAAGAGGAAACATGATTAATATTATATTGATTACTGCTTGCAAAAACACATTCATTTGGCTTGTTAGAGAGCCTTCTTCCTGTCCAACTTAAACACTAGTAACATTGGAGTCTAGCAGTCCGACCCCACACAAACTGCACATTGCAAAAATTGACATGATGTCAGGCGAGGCAGCACAACTCGTCAACGTTTACTTACAAACAAGGAAAAATAACATGTATATGATGCGCTGTCATCTGTGTCAGTAGAAATGTTCACATTTCAGCCTACAAAAACTCCACTTCCAACTACAAAAAACAAGTTGCGGTAAGTTGAAGCTGTTTTTTTTATGTTTTAGCTGCACGGATGCTGTCAAGTTCCACTTATTGACTCCGTAAAGGACACCAGGACAACTCGGATTTCCAATTGATCAACTTTATTTATCCAACTTTTTGGCTTTGTTGGTTTCTTTTCTGTTGATCTTCATTCAATCAGGTTGTTAACCTTCGAACACAAGTGTTAACAATGGAAAAACAATATATGTACAGGTATTTACAAAAAGGTTCAAATTCAACTGACTCAAACAGGTATTATTTTTAAAGTTAAATTTGCAAACTTTTAAATACCATTGTTTAAACTTTTAAATTATCTAACATTACTTTTCAAAAGGACTCTAGACACTTAGATTAAATGCATGTGAATGCACTGTCAAATTAACCAGTTTCAGTAAAATGAAACAAGTAAATCAGAAAAGTAGTTTTAGTCACTTTAAAGAAGTCAAAATTAATTGATCATTTAATTTAATCAATCAATCGTTTAATTACTTAATCGTTCACTCAATTAATCATTTAACTAATCATGCAATTAAGTAATCAATCATGTAAATTCATTACCATGATGGAACTGAGTAAATCCACCAAACGGAGTAAAGGTAAGTAAAAGGTAAGTATAATTAGCTTAATTAATAAGGTAGCTTAATTAGTAAGGTAAGTATAAAGGTAAGTATAATTAGCTTAACTTTAAGCAAAAGTTTTAACATTTTTATCCTTCAACTTTGCTTTTATCTTTATTACTTTTAACTTTGAACCATAATCTTTGACTTTTTATCCCTTTAAATTGAGCTTATTTAACAATTCAATTAACTCAAGCTTTTTAATTATCAAACAGTAAGAAAATACCCAGATGCAATTAATGCTCAAGGTTGGAGTAAATTTGCTGTGGTTCAAACTAAAAACAATTTAAGACAGGTAAGTAAACCAACATGTCAAGGTGAGTTTTAACAAATAAGCATTTCAGCATATTGCAAAGTGGGTATATTCACCGACCATTGGTGTGTTGGAAGTCTTTTAAAGATGGATCTTGTAGATTTTTGCGTCTTGCCGCTCTGCTCGCTTGCATGAAATGAGACAGCACCACCATTCCTTAACAGCTGCCTTGAATCAGCCAATTGGTGGCCATCTTGACCTTGGTGTTCTGGGAAATGTAGTTCTTTCTGGTACTTCACCAAGGAGTAAGATTAAGGAGGAGACAGCTCCTTACTTCCAGGGCAGGGACACTTCATTCACACTGAGTTTCAACTCCACACCTCCCACTTGGCCCTCATGGTTTTCAAAACCCAATGGGGTCACACAGGTCCTTCTTTCCTTTGTTCTTCAATGGGAATTAGAATGATGAGGCGTCTGACATCCCTATGCAGGATTGTTGCTGGGATTTGATGTCTGAGCCTCTTGGTTTTCGTGGTCGGTTTTTCTTTGTCGCTTGTCTTCTTGATGGGGACAGGATAGCTGGGAAAGGTCCTCACAAGCACGTCTCTTACGATGCCTTTGCTGTCCGTATTGGCTCTGACTACTCTGGCCAGCTTGTACTGTCCTCTCAGGGCATTTTGGTCAGCCAACCAGACCACATCTCCGACAGAAACATTTCGCTCTTTGGTGTGCCATTTGTTTCTTATGAAGAGGTTGGGTCCAGCTAGTTGGCTCCATTTCTTCCAGAATTTGGTGACTTCAGCTTGAATTACTTGCAGTCTTTTATAAGGATAGCGATCAAACTGGAAGTCTCCAGGATCTCCCTTAGGGTTGGCACGCCCTAGGAGCAGAGAGTTCGGGGTGATGTATTCCACACAGTCTTCCCTGCTTTGAGTTCTTGCATCGATTGGTCGCTCATTTGCAAGGTTGGCAGCCATGTAGAGGAAGGTTTGAAATTCACCCCAGGTGAAGACACCATCTCCGCCGACATTGGTCAGGGCCCGTTTGACCACTCTGACAGCCGCTTCTGCAGCACCATTTCTGTGGGGAGAATCCGCAGGGTGGATCTTCCAGGACCATTCTGTTCCATGGTTGGCAGCCATGTCTTCGACTTGAGACTTGTCCAGTCGGTCAAGGAATGTGTACAGCTGTTCCAGAGCAGGTTTTGCGCCCACAAAATTTGTGCCGGGGTCTGACCAGAGCTTCCTGGGATGTCCTCTGAGTGACGTGAACCTCTGATAGGCGAGGAGGAAGCCTTGGGATGACTGGTCACTCACTAGTTCAGTGTGTATGGCACGGGAGGCCATGCAACTGAAGACGATTCCCCACACTTTCAGTCTGGTTCTTTTCTTGACTTCATCCTTCACTTCATAAGGGCCGAATAGGTCCATGGTTGTGAATTCAAAAGGAGCAGCTGGGGTGGTTCGCTGGGGAGGTAAGTCTGCCATGATTTGTTGACACTTCTTTGCTCTGTTCTTTCTGCAAACTATGCAGCTGTCAACTACTTTCTTGGCAATTCTCCGGCCCTTTATTATCCACGCTGTCTTCCTCATCCGTAGAAGGGTTCCTGCTACCCCCTCGTGGTTAGCGTCATGGGATTCTTGTGCCAGCAATGTTGACACCCATGCTTCAAATGGCAAGACTGGCACGGCTGTCTCATCTTCGTTAAATATCTGGATCCTCCCTGCACAAACGAGGAGTCCAGTTTTCACATCTTTGAATACTGCCAATCTGCTCAGAGTAGTGACTGGGAATGTTACACCTTCTTGAGCTGCGAGGAAGACGTCTTCACGTGCACCTTCTAGTTCAGTGCCAGCCAATCCAGCCTGCTTGGGTGTTGCCTCCCACTTTGGTTGTCCTGGGTTCGACCTCCTCTTCAGCCACTGCTCGGCAGCTCGTCGTGTCCAGGCAACAACTCTGATCAGTTTTGTCAGGCTACTGAACCTTTTTACATCCACAAGATGTTTCACCCAGCTAGTGGGTTTTCTTCTTGGCATAATAAGTTTCGATTCTTCACAGGGACTTTCCTTTTCCGGAGTGGCCAGTGGGTCTTCTTTTTGCCGACTCATCTTAGCTTGAGCTCTGGTCAGTGCAGCAGAGAATGCCTTTCTTTGAAGCTTGTTTACACTCTCCCTGGCCTGGGCTGCAACTTCTCCAGCTGACTGAATAGGCCACTCCTCCACTGGCCACTTCAGGAACTCTGGTCCGTTTTGCCATGTGGATTCCTCATTTAAGTCTTTGGGATTGCCTCCTCTTGTTATTAAGTCAGCAATGTTCAGATCTCCTCTGATCCACCACCAGTCTTGCACTGGCCCGGACATCTGGATTTCGCCCACTCTGTTGGCGAAGAAGGTTTGGTATCCGTATGATTCTCGTTGGATGGCCCCGAGGACTGTTTGACTGTCCAGTAGGTGGAACCATTTCTCAATCTTCATACGGGCATGTTTCTCCACGTACTTCCGAATTCTGGCAGCAAAGACTGCGCCACAGATTTCTGCTTTTACAGCATCTCCCTTTTGGTCCAGGGGTGTCAGTTTGGCCTTTGCTTCCACGAATCGAACTTCAGTTCCGTGACTTGTCTCCCATCTGACGTACATCACAGCACCATAGGTTTTGTCACTTCCGTCAGAAAATGTGATGCCGTAGGGTTTCCCTTTCCAGTTGGGCGGTGTGAGGCTCCTGTGGAATTTCACCTGTCCAAGCTGAGCATATTCCTCGAAGAGCTGTATGGCTTCTTCCCTGAGTCTTTCTGAAAGAGGTTGATCCCAGGTTTCTTGGGTCAGCTTGCCACCCCCTCCTTCTTGGAATGCTTTACGGACGAGAATTGCTCCCTTCTGCTTGACCGGTGCAACTAGGCCGATTGGGTCGTACAGTGCAGCAACTTGGCTTAGGAGAGCTCTCCTCGTCAGTGGGTTAGGCGTTTCAGCTCTCACCTCCTCTTCAAGAAGATCTTTGCCAACTCTCATCTTTTTCTTCCTATTGGAAAAGTTAACCGCCGTCAGCATGTACAGTTTGTCTTTGTCCACCTGGTAGCCGATGCCCAGGGCTTTGTTCTCTCCTTCTCTTATTTGGTTTGGAAGAATCAAGGTGTTTCCTTGCTCTGGCTTTAGGACATCCGCTTCAGTTTCTTTCCTCCCACTTTGCCCTGACCTGACCCATGGTTTGAGGAAGAAGCCTCCAGCCTTTAGGACCTCTTCAACTCCAGCTGTGATTTGGTCAAGTCTGTTCAGGTCATTGTGGGAGGTCAACAGGTCATCCACGTAGCTGTCTTCTTCAATGACTCTGCGTTCATCCTGCAGGTGAGTGAAGTTGGGCAGACTTGCAGTTTCCCTCATGGCCAATTGAGCAATGCAGTCAGCAGGTTTGTCGCCCATATTGACTCTGGTGACGGCATACTCACTGATTTCCTCTTCTGGGCTGTCTCTCCACAGGAACCTGTGCAGATGCATCTCTCGCTCATCCAACCAGACAGAGTTATACATCTTTCTGATGTCGCCCAGAGCTGCGTTCACTCCTTCTCTGAATCGGAGCAGGACAGCTCTGATGGGGTTGAGAACATCTGGTCCTTTTAGGAGAAGATCATTCATGCTCACTCCGTTGTATTTTTGGCTGCTGTTCCAGACAATACGAACTGGTGTAGTCACTGAATGGGGATTTGGCGCCACCAAGTGGCTGACATACCAAACTGGTCCTTTCCACTTCTCCATGACTTCATTGGTGAGTTTTATGGCTGCGCCTCTTTGGACCATTTCATGGATCTGGGTGGAATATGCAACTTTCCAGTCTGGGTCTTTGCTCAGTTGCTTTTCCATTCTCAAGAAGCAAGCTTGGACTGCTCTTTTGTTGTTGGGGAGAGAGGCTGGATTTTCAGTCCAGGGATATTTGGCATCCCAGTGTGGAGTTGAGGAGTGAGAGTCCTCCATCTTGTAGGTGAGTCCTCCTTTAATGATCTCAAACTCCCTCTCCTCCGCCAGGGTCATGTCCTTTCCTCCTGGAGGACAGTTTCCACACCGGCAGCTTCCACATTTCGGCTCACATGCAGCTCCGATGCTGTCCCAGTGCCACCAATCAAGAAATTCACGGTTACTGGCAGATGTAGTTGCGTGGGCCACATCGTCCTGCTGTAGCCGGCCTGGCTCAGACGCTGGGACTGTGATCTCTTGGTATCGGACAGCAGCGGTTCTCATGGAGCGGGCAAAGTGGGTTCTTGACTCATATGCTGCCACCTCCACTTCTTCGAGCAAGTCAGGGTGTGCTCCACCGACTGTTTTGCCCAGGGGGCTCTCCCATAGGACAAGGTCACCGATGACTTTTAGTCTTTGGGGTGCGAGTCGTCCCTCGCGATGGCTTATGAGGAGCTCGACTACCTCTGGTCTTTCTAACTCCTCAAGCTGGACATCTGGGAAGAAGCTTTTCAACTTTTCGGGTTCAGTTGCTTGATGGACCTTTGCAATTTGCTCCAGGCCATAGCAGACCAGTTGATGTGCTCGCTCAGTCCCCTTGGGAGTCTTGACTCGGACCTTCAGGAGGTACCTTTTCGTCCTGACTTTCATTGTCATGCCTCCAACTCCATGTACGACCAGCGCTATGTCTTCACTTCTCAGGCCAAGTCTTTCGGCAGCTTTGTGAGTGATGTAATTTGTGTCGGATGCCAGGTCTATAAGTGTGCCAATCTTCTGACCTGCGTTAGCTGTGACCATCATCAACATCATCATCACTGGTAACTCAGCCAGCCCAGTTTCCTTCAGCAGTTCAGACTGGCCTGCTGATTTGAGAGTCATTGAGGCTCGGTTTGAGAATGCCTTTCTGCCCTTCTCTGCCAGTTCTGGGGCAAGTTGTGACAAGAAGGCCTCCTGTTCCTCAGTGAATTTACCTTTTCCTTCTTTTCCTCCTTTTGCACCTTTGCTTCCTTCTCTTCTGGCCTCTGCTGTTGGGCATAGGAAGTAGTGGTGGTCAGGTGTGCCGCTTGCCCTTTTGCAGTCTTGGTTTCCGCATAGGAAGGTGTCTCTGCAGTAGCCACCTGCGTCGTGATACCCAAGACACTTCCTGCACGCTCCCAGCTTCTTCAGGGCCATTTTCTTCTCATGTAGCTTCAAGCCTTTAAACTTCTTGCAAAAGTAGATCTTGTTGGTGTGCCCACCACCACCACAAATGCCACAGACCTCGTCACCATCTTTACTCGTAGCCCTGGTAGATGCAAACTTTCTTTCTGGCTTCTTCCTGTCTGCTTCTTCCGCTTTGTCCACCAGCTTTAGTTGCTCGAGTCGTTCCAGTATTTCCTCCTGGCTCTTTAGGAACTTTAGGAGCATATCAAAATGGTTGTCTGGGGTTACACGGTTGGTGGGCTCAACCATATACATCAGCCAGTCTCTTTTTATGAAATCTGGTAACTTGCTTTCAATCGACCTGATGACGAGGGGGTTTCTGATGGCTCCAGAGTTTCCTAGCTCCGTCAGGTCAGCCAGGGCCTTCTCCACAGCTTGTATTAGGTCAATGACCTTCCTGGGCTGGTTCCCCTTGACTTGTGCCATCTTGTCCAGCGCTTCCAAGATTTCGACTGTGATCGTTGATTTGTTGCCGTACCTGTTTTCGAGGACCCTGAAGATATCTGTTGCTGTGGTGTAGGTGGACAGTCTTAGTTCCTTGGCAATGGAATCACTGACGCTCTCCAACAGCTGGATCTTCTTTACCTCTGGTGATCCAGTCGGCTCCCCTTGTTTCTGGAGGCTCTCCCAATCCTTCTTCCACCTGTGAAAGTCTATTTTGCTCCCATGGAAGACTGGTAGGGATGTAGGCTTTATCCTCACAATGGGATGTGTTGGTTGGCCAGGTCGTCCTCCTGCACCTTGATCAGCCAGCCTCCTGGATGTGGCGAATTCAGCTCTCCTCAACTTGAGCATGTAGTGAGCTGCTTTCACTTGTGTTAGTTTGTCATCCATCTCGTCCTTTAAGTGCTGAGGGATCCATTTCTCCCAATGGGCCATGGTATGGATGGTAACACTCACCGTCTCATTCAGCAGGGTGAGGTAAACGTCATAGCCTTCCACGTTGTTGCTTTCAACTGCTACATTTTCAGCCCTTTGAATGGCGTCCTCTGCCTCGGAAATCGCTGCCTTCAGCTCAGTCTTCCCGTATCTTCCCCACAGGTTGGTCTGGACAATGTCCTTGATTTCTGCCATCTTATCTTCGGCATCTTTTATAGTTGCTCGGATGTCATTCTCCTGCTGTTTCTCGAGCTCCCCATCTGGGTCATCCTTCTTGACGTCAGCCTCCAGGCCAATCTTGAAGTCCTCGTTGGCATCCAGCAGTGATGTGAAACGGTCGGCAAACTTGGCAAACTCCTCTTTTAGTTCGGATTGCAGCATGGTGCCTGCTCCTCTGGAGATCAGGTTGGCCACTCTGGTCAGGTTCCTCTTGGCTGTCGTCCTCTCCTGCTTGAGGATCACGGCAGTCTTCCCCAATACCTCTTCGGCCATCTTTATCCCGTTTTCTCCGGCGTCCACAGCTCCCCTGGGTCTTGAGGCCTTTGATCTTCACTGTCCAGGGCTGGTCCGTGGTTAACAACTGTCAAGTTCCACTTATTGACTCCGTAAAGGACACCAGGACAACTCGGATTTCCAATTGATCAACTTTATTTATCCAACTTTTTGGCTTTGTTGGTTTCTTTTCTGTTGATCTTCATTCAATCAGGTTGTTAACCTTCGAACACAAGTGTTAACAATGGAAAAACAATATATGTACAGGTATTTACAAAAAGGTTCAAATTCAACTGACTCAAACAGGTATTATTTTTAAAGTTAAATTTGCAAACTTTTAAATACCATTGTTTAAACTTTTAAATTATCTAACATTACTTTTCAAAAGGACTCTAGACACTTAGATTAAATGCATGTGAATGCACTGTCAAATTAACCAGTTTCAGTAAAATGAAACAAGTAAATCAGAAAAGTAGTTTTAGTCACTTTAAAGAAGTCAAAATTAATTGATCATTTAATTTAATCAATCAATCGTTTAATTACTTAATCGTTCACTCAATTAATCATTTAACTAATCATGCAATTAAGTAATCAATCATGTAAATTCATTACCATGATGGAACTGAGTAAATCCACCAAACGGAGTAAAGGTAAGTAAAAGGTAAGTATAATTAGCTTAATTAATAAGGTAGCTTAATTAGTAAGGTAAGTATAAAGGTAAGTATAATTAGCTTAACTTTAAGCAAAAGTTTTAACATTTTTATCCTTCAACTTTGCTTTTATCTTTATTACTTTTAACTTTGAACCATAATCTTTGACTTTTTATCCCTTTAAATTGAGCTTATTTAACAATTCAATTAACTCAAGCTTTTTAATTATCAAACAGTAAGAAAATACCCAGATGCAATTAATGCTCAAGGTTGGAGTAAATTTGCTGTGGTTCAAACTAAAAACAATTTAAGACAGGTAAGTAAACCAACATGTCAAGGTGAGTTTTAACAAATAAGCATTTCAGCATATTGCAAAGTGGGTATATTCACCGACCATTGGTGTGTTGGAAGTCTTTTAAAGATGGATCTTGTAGATTTTTGCGTCTTGCCGCTCTGCTCGCTTGCATGAAATGAGACAGCACCACCATTCCTTAACAGCTGCCTTGAATCAGCCAATTGGTGGCCATCTTGACCTTGGTGTTCTGGGAAATGTAGTTCTTTCTGGTACTTCACCAAGGAGTAAGATTAAGGAGGAGACAGCTCCTTACTTCCAGGGCAGGGACACTTCATTCACACTGAGTTTCAACTCCACAGATGCTTAAATAGTTGTTTTTATTTTGAGTTTATTTATTCAAAAGGACAATGCACATTAATGAACGCAACACAAGATGTGTAAATATGACGGATTATAGCAAGGATGCTAATTTCCATCCGCAGTCCCTAAACATGAATCAAATCAACACAACAGCACAATAAATTACACAGCACAATACAATACATTAAAAATAAATGAAACAAGCATATAGTAGCAGTTTTTAAAATAAAGTAAAAATGTCCGCATGTTTGAAACTTTGCTTTTAGTTGTACCTTAAAAGTGTGCAGCTCTTCCTGATTTAAATTGGATTTAAGCATAAGAGTGCCCAAGTGCTTAAGCGCTCAAGTGCTACAGTGCCTGAGCGTTAAGATATACAAGAAGACAGTTATCAATAACATCAATTACATGTGATAATACAACACATCCAGTGGATTTCAAGATTCATTATGAGTGCAGTTTTGATTTTCAAGTAACCACAGTTTTAGATGCTTATTGAAATAAGTAAGAGTTTGTAAGTCTTGCGGTATTGTGTTCCATAAGTGTGACACACGATATGAAAAAACTGACTTCCCACAACACTTTTTCTGAATGGGAACAGGTAGTCACCTATATCCTGACCTAATCAATCGATATAAGTTTGTCTTCATGAATTATTTTAGTGCAGGTAGAGCGAGTCCATGGAGAATCTTGTAAACTAAGGAAGCATCTGCATAATTAATTTGTTTTCCCCCAACTCAGCCATTCATGTTTCTTTAAAATGTTACCATAATGGTGTGTGTTGGCTTTTTTGTCTAAGACTTATAGAGTTTGCTTCTGTGCAATTTTCTCTGAATACTTACTTACTCTTAACTCAAGCAATCATTAGGGTGAGTACTTTTTACTTTTACTTGAGTCACTTTACTCTTAAGCAACGATACTTTTACGTCAGTACAATTTTTGGCTACTTTACCCACCTCTTGATTGTATTTTTAATTATTAATTAAAGTGGGCAGCAGCGGCGCCGCGCCCGGGAATCATCACTATTAATATCCGTGTGAACGTCAACTAATGTGAATACAATAGAGTTGACATCGTTATATCTTGAAACTAGGGCTGTAAAAGTTAACGCATTAACTCTTGCGATTAATCAGAAAACCGTATCGCATTAATTATATAAAATGCAGATTATTCATGTAATTAATTTTGGAGCACATGCTCTGTTACTTTAATCTTTACAGTGTTTTTACATCAATTTACTGCAAATTTTAAAATGCTACCAATGTTATTTTTATGGTAAAATTTTGCCAAATGAGCTGCTTGTTTTCTTTTTATTGCCGTAAAATAAACAGTTGTTGTTTTTAGGGTGCATTAATGCAAATAAAAAAATGGCACCACTTTTATTGTTAATATTTAAATGTCTGGCAACTGACCTGTCAGTATTTTTACCCTACAATTACTGACTCATTTTTCAGCATATATACAACCGTTTTAAGCAATTAAATGACAAATTAATTCAAGTAAAACAATTAAAAAATATGGCCTTCTAATAAGAAAAAAATAATTTGTGTCAAAATATGGGGGTCTTTTTTTCGAGTTGATTTAAATTTTGCAATGCAAGTAATTTACTGCAATAATTCACGATTACTTAAAATGCAAAAGTGTGATTAATCTGATTAAATGTAAATATAATCCTTTGTTCGCACTAATTGAAACGTAACATTTGTTTGTTCCTATTTTAACCCATTATGTAAGGCTAATATGTTTTCATTGCCAACTTGCTGTAAAATACAGCAACACTGCAGTAACAGTAACATTTCGTTTGAAGATAACAATAAACATATTAGCCGCTGCTTACCAGCTTCTCCTTGGGGAGACAAATAAGATGCACTGTGTCAGCCTCATCTCGGACTTTAACGACAGGAACTGGGTTGATTGGGCCAGATTCATTCATCTCAGTCACCTGCACCCGACCAGAACCAGGCCGAAACTCCCGTTTTACAGACGTGGTGTCCATTCCTCACCGCTAGCTTCACCTATGAGGAAAACAAGGGGTTACAAAGACATTTCTTTCTTTGCTCCGACGACTTTTAGCTTTGCCTTGTTGGGTAAAAATGATAATTCCGCCATGTTTCAAACTATACGAACGTTCCACAGTGAAGTCAAATGTTTGCCTGACAACTGCGATCAACTTCCTGGATACGGCAGTTGCATCATGGGAAATGTAGTTGTCTAAAAGGAACCTGCCGTTAGTACTTCCTGTGACTGAGCTTAAAAGTACTAAACATTTACGGTATTTAACCTGTTGAATTAGTAATCGTAATAGTAGTGGAAACAAAAAAATGTTTAAAACAACATTTACAAAAATAAGTGCTGAATTAAATAGACCTCAAAGAAATATGCATGCAAGGATGATTGATTGATTGATTGAAACTTTTATTAGTAGATTGCACAGTACAGTACATATTCCGTACAATTGACCACTAAATGGTAACACCCGAATATGTTTTCAACTTGTTTAAGTCGGGGTCCACGTTTAAACAAGTTAGTCATGTAGATCAGTGTTGCACTAGTGTGCCATGAGATACAGTCTGGTGTGCCGTGGGAGATTATGTAGTTTCACCTATTTGGGTTAAAAATATTTTTTGCAAACCAGTAATTATAATCCGCAAATAATGTGCCGTTGTTGAGTGGTCGGTGCTAAAGCTCGGCAGAGTAACCGTGTAATACTCTTCCATATCAGTAGGTGGCAGCCTGGAGCTAATTGCTTTGTAGATGTCGGTAACACGTTGTGTAAGACTACGATGGTTTGTCGGGATCATAATATGCAGAGTGCAGGTAAAAAGGTATCTAATGCTTAAACCAAAAATAAACAAAAGGCGAGTGCCCCTAAAAAAAGGCATTAAAGCTTAGGGATGGCTATGCAGAAAGAAACTAAAACTGAACTGGCTACAAAGTAAAGAAAAACAGAATGCTGGACGACAGCAAAGACTTACAGCGTGTGGAGCAGAGACGGCGTCCACAAAGTACATTCGTATATGACATGACGACAATGTCCACACAAAGAAGGATAGCAACAACTGAAATAGTCTTGATTGCTAAAACAAAGCACGGTGCGGGGAATAGCGCTCAAAGGAAGACATGAAACTGCAACAGGAAAATACCAACAAAACAGGAAAAGCCACCAAAATAGGAGCGCAAGGAAAACACCAAAAAACTCAAAATAAGTCACGACGTGATGTGACAGGTCGTAACCGTACTTTGAGCATACTTGCCAACCTTGAGACCTTCGAATTCGGGAGATTGGGGGGGAGGGGGGGGGGTATATTGTAGCCCGGAAGAGTTAGGGATGCAAGGGATTCTGGGTATTTGTTCTGTTGTGTTTATGTTGTGTTACGGTGCGGATGTTCTCCCAAAATGTGTTTGTCATTCTTGTTTGGTGTGGGTTCACAGTGTGGCGCACATTTGTAACAGTGTTAAAGTTGTTTATATTTCCACCCACAGTGTGACCTGTATGGCTGTTGATCAAGTATGTCTTATGACACGCTATTTGTATGGTGAAAAAGCGGACGCGTCGACAGGTTGTAGAGGACGCCAAAGGCAGTGCCATTACGGCACGCCCTTAATATTGTTGTCCGGGTGAAATTCGGGAGAATTGTTGCCCCAGGAGATTTTCGGGAGGGCACTGAAATTCGGGAGTGTCCCGGAAAAATCGGGAGGGTTGGCAAGTAGAGACAAGTATAGTGATGCATGGTTGGTTATGGTTCATATTCAACAATTGCGACGATGAGTTTTTATTGTCAATATCGAGTTACATTTTTAAATGATTTCTGCAGGTGGTGTGCCTTTGTATTTTTTCAATGAAAAAAATGTGCCTTGGCTCAAAAAAGGTTGAAATACTGCTCTATTGTTCTATTGTTTGGATTATTTTACTGCTAACATGTGCATTATTGAAATATCATGCCAGTTTCTAGGCCTCTTAATTACAATAAAACATTGATGAAAATACTTCATAATGCTGTGTGAGGTTTTGCTAAATTGGTTGGTTACGCGCGCGCGCTCCCGCGAAGTGCGCGCTCCGGTCGGCTGTCGGGCACGGCTCGTGAACAGAGGGGCGGTTGAGTGTCGGACTGCGCTGGGCGTGGGCTGCCGTCACTCCCCATCCTCTCAGTGGAGACACATTGTTCGACGCGGGCACATTTCAGCCCAACCAATGCGTGCCTGCGAGCAGCTTGGTGCTATTTAGCTGCGGAAAAGTCAACCGTTTTGTGGCTGATAATAAAGAAACAGTTATTTCGAGAGGACCGGAAGCGGGGCGAAGACTGTTTTTTTTTCTGTTCGGATATCTTCAATTCAAGAGCCAACTTGAGTTGGAACATCGTTTTTTTTTTTACCCCATTCCCTCTTCCCCTGCCGGGCAAAACATCGCCAATTAGAGCCCTGCTTGTTGTAAGTATGCAATGGACACATTCCAGTGTCCGAAAAATGCTGTCAAAAAGAAGGTGTCCGCCTTTGTACCGCGTGTTGTGTCTTGCTGTCCACAGTTACGACATCTTAGCTAGCTTTCATTTCCACGCGTGGATTTAGTTGGCGTGTGTTCTGCTAAGAATACACGCGGCTCTTATTTTCAAACAATTAGCATTCTGAACAACGGCCCCTTTTGAGTTTGGGGAGGCGGCTAAAGTGGACGTCTCCATCTGCCTCCCCCCCCAAACTGAAACAGGAAGTCATTTTTATAACTCAACGTTTTACTGAGTGTATATTTTGATTGTATTGGAGTAAACGTAATTAATGAGGCTGCTGCTGGTAACTGTGACCACGCAGAAGGAAGGGAGACACCCTGTCACACTGAGGGGAAACTGAATGTATCACTGCGGAAGTTGGATTCCTTTACCAGGCGTGAATACGTCTCACTGTCAGGATGCTGCATCCTTGAAATTTTAAGGAGGAGGAGCTGTGTGGCAAAGTGTAATTGAGGGTGTGTTCTTCCATCCATCCATTTTCCACCGCTTGTCCCTTTCGGGGTGGCGGGGGGTGCTGGAGCCTATCTCAGCTGCATTCGGGCGGTAGGCGGGGTACACCCTGGACAAGTCGCCATCTCATCGCAGGGCCAACACAGATAGACAGACAACATTCACGCTCACATTCACACTCTAGGGCTGATTTAGTGTTGCCAATCAACCTATCAAGCTTGTCTTTTTTGGTCCGGTTAAGACGGACCGGAGTCAGTTCGCTCTGCTGGTGCGGTTCGTTTTGTCCAGTGTAAACACAGTGTCCAGCACCAAAAAGACCAGACAAAACAGGCCGACCAAGGCTATGTTTACACTAGGGTTGTACGGAATACTGGTTTTGGTATAGTACCGCGATACTAATGAATCATTTTCGGTACTATAATGCCTCTGTAACATTCCGGTCGCGCGCCCGCGTCGTCGTCTTGCCTAGTCATTGCTGGATTTACGAACAGAGGAGCATGTTTGGCGGCACACAATCACTGAGTACTTACAAGCAGACACAGTGTGTAGACACAAAAGGGAGAACGGACACATATTGGCTTAAAAACTAACGATAAGGTGAAGTTATAACACTGAAACGCCCTCAGGAAGAGGTGCTTTAAGACATGGCTAGCTATCTAGCGGCTAACGTCCATCCGCCGTCGGCAGTGTTTTAGCTACTTCTAAATCACTAATCCTGGTCTCCATGGCGACAAATAAAGTAAGTTTCTTACAAGTATCATCCCTGCAGGACGAGGAATAGCTAAACATGCTTCACTACACACCGTAGCTCACCGGCATCAAAATGTAAACAAACGCCATTGGTGGATCTACACCTAACATCCACTGTAATGATACCAAGTACGGGAGCATATCTAGTCGATACTACTATGATTACGTTGATATTTTTTGGCATCACATCTTCTTTCATTTAAAAAAAAATTCATATTATGTTTATAAACTCAGGAAATATGTCCCTCGACACATGAGGACTTTGAATATGACCAATGCATGACCCTGTAACGACTTAGTATCGGATTGATACCCAAATTTGTGATATCATCCAAAACTAATGTAAAGTATCAAACAACAGAAGAATAAGTGATTATTACATTTTAACAAAAGTGTAGACAGAACATGTTAAAAAAGAAAGCAGATATTAAAAGTAAATGAACAAGTAGATTAATAATTCATTTTCTACCACTTGTCCTTAATAATGTTGAAAAATTAATAGAATGATAGATGACACAATATGTTACTGCATATGTCAGCAGACTAATTAGGAGTCTTTGTTTGTTTAATTACTACTAAAAGACAAGTGGTCTAGTATGTTCACTATTTTATTTAAGGACTAAACTGCCATAATAAACATATGTTTAATGTACCCTAAGATTTTTTCTTAAAATAAAGCCAATAATGCAATTTTTTTGTGGTGCCCTTTATTTAGAAAAGTACCGAAAAGTATCTAAATAATTTTGTTACCGGTACCAAAACATTGGTATCGGGACAACACTAGTTCACACTGCAGGTCAATTCCGATTTTTTGCCTGACATCAATCTGATTTTTTCCAATCCGACTCAGGCCTCTTTTGTAGGTGCATATAAATCTGATATGTATCAAATACGACCAGACCCAGCTGCAAAAAAAAAACATTTAAGTGGAGTGTTATATTACCGGTAAATTTTTTTCAGCAGGGCCCCCTGCCAAAAATGTATTCTCGCCACAGGAGCGCGCACGCTTGTTAAACCTGCACTGCTGAGGTTTTGTCTGGGCACAACTGATTACTACGTGTGAGACAAACCGTTATATTTAGAGATGTCCGATAATGGCTTTTTTGCCGATATTGTCCAACTCTTAATTACCGATTCCGATATCAACCGATACCGATATATACAGCCGTGGAATTAACACATTATTATGCCTAATTTTGTTGTGATGCCCCGCTGGATGCATTAAACAATGTAACAAGGTTTTCCAAAATAAATCAACTCAAATTATGGAAAAAAATGCCAACATGGCACTGCCATATTTATTATTGAAGTCACAAAGTGCATTATTTTTTTTAACATGCCTCAAAACAGGAGGTTGAGGTTGGCGGGGTTGAGGGGGCGGGGTTGAGTTGGGGGGGAGGGGGTGGCGGGCTGTGTATTTTGTAGCGTCCCGGAAGAGTTAGTGCTGCAAGGGGTTCTGGGTATTTGTTCTGTTGTGTTTATGTTGTGTTACGGTGCGGATGTTCTCCTGAAATGTGTTTGTCATTCTTGTTTGGTGTGGGTTCACAGTGTGGCACATATTTGTAACAGTGTTAAAGTTGTTTGTACGGTCACCCTCAGTGTGACCTGTATGGCTGTTGACCAAATATGCTTGCATTCATTTGTGTGTGTGAAAAGCTGTAGATATTATGTGACTGGGCCGGCACGCAAAGGCAGTGCCTTTAAGGTTTATTGGCGCTCTGTACTTCTCCCTACGTCCGTGTACACAGCGGCGTTTTAAAAAGTCATAAATTTTACTTTTTGAAACAGATATCGATAATTTTGAAACCGATACCGATAATTTCCGATATTACATTTTAAAGCATTTATCGGCCGATAATATCGGCAGCTCGATATTATCGGACATCTCTAGTTATATTCAAGGTTATTGTTAGGGCTTGGCGATATATCGAGTTTGTAAGATACGTTACTCAAAGGCAACATAAGGCGGGTCATGGAACCAGGAAGGGAAATCCCAACAGACATCCCAAATGACGGCGAGAGAGTTGTAGAAGAGAAGAGGGAATTTTCAAGTGGGCGATTTACATATTAAAAAAAATAGTGGAAGATGGCAGAGGGATTCTCTTCCTTAGATTTTTCTTTTAGCAATGTAGACCACATCTAGGAAACCCACAATGTGTCTACTTGGCCACATTTGGACAAATGTATGCGTCTGATAAAACATTCATTTGAGTTGTTTACCATGTAAGCCCAAATCAAAACTGTTCTCGGCGTGGAAGACTTGGAATACACATTTAAGAACACACATGATTGTGGCAGACATGTGATGACTTTTGCTACAGTATAGTGTCTAAATGCTAACTTTAATTTTCATTGGTGTTTTAAAACAAGACAGTAGCTGACATTATTTCTACTCTTTCCATGTTGACATTGAATAGTTGAATCATTTTGAAACAAACAACAAGATCATAGTCGCACAATTAAGTCAAGTCACTTTTTTGGCACTGACCTGTGAGACCTGTGGTCTAGTAGGACCACAGAACCGTACGTGTGACAGTCCATTACATCGTCGACTGGGAATTAAAAAGTGCCTGCCTGCAAATGTATTTTTTATCTGAGTTTGATACATTTTGTATTATTTGCACAGCTATGTTATTTATTTTATGTAGAAATAATATGTTTCTATTTTATTTATGTTATGTAATTCTGTGTTTATTTTCTGTGCTGTTAATACCCATCTTGACTAACTGTGTTAATAAAAGTGTTTATAGTACAGTTGTCATTCAGTTAAATTTCACTGCATTTCGCTAAAAAATGAGTATCTTTATATGTATACTTTCACCGGAAAATATATTGAGATATATATTGAATATCGAGTTTAAGTAAAAATATATCGAGATATACTTTTTCGTCCATATCGCCCAGCCCTAGTTATTGTAAAGATATGTATTTGAAATTATTTAATCTTTTATCGTGTCCGAAAAATGAAAGAGTTGGCCATTTGTATTAATGTGATTGTAAAGGACTGTTTTTGATCCGACGTTGATGTACCAAAACATATTTTTTGTTTAAAAACTACATACTGTTCTTTGTTCATGCACATAATAAGTACTAATAAAGTGTTTGGATGTATTCATTAAATCAATGTATTCTTGGTCGCCAAAAATTGATTCAAAGTAATATTTAGATATTGACACGTCTCATCTGTGCATAAATTACTAGAATACCCAGAAGACGCACAGATGAGATGTCAATACCAAAATATTACATTGAATCACTTTTTGGCAACACCCGTTTTGGTTAATTTCAAGTTTTTAAAGGGTACTTCAACAGTTATCATAAATGGAACTCTCTTATGGGTAATCTAATAATTTATGCACAAATGATATTACATTGAATCATTTTGGCAACCAAGAATACATTGATTTAATGAATATTAGTAAACACTGTAATATTCATTATGTGCATGAACAAATAACAGTTAACATACTATGTAGCTTCTAAACAAAAACTAAGTTTTAGCCCATCAACATCGATCGGATCAACAACAGTCCTTTACAATCCCATTACTACCATACAAATGGCAAACTCTTTAATTTATCAGACATAAAAAAGGCTTAAATACTTTCAAATGCATATTGTTACAATAACCATAAATGTAAGCATTTGTCTTACATATTGTAAAACGTTGCTGGACATCCATTGTTTAATTTCATTAAAGTACCAGTAGAGTGGCAAAACATGTTTCCTCTATATTGAAGCTAGTATCATATGTCGTCAATGTCATCATTCAGATGATGAATTAATCATGATTCACATTAAGGGTTAACAAGGAAAAGTCTCCCTGCAGACACTGTCTTTGGTTGTGTGTTTTTGTCTCCATCCCCGGGTATACATTGAATGTCACAGATGACGAACTTCTAGATTTCTGGCTAAATCCTCCTAATATCCAGATGAGAGACATGATTTATAATCTAAAATTACTTTGACGAGCTTAGACGTGATGATGCGGTAGCAGCAGGCTATCACGGCCAGCTCACAGTAAAGCAGCAGACGGCTACTTAGCTGTGTGTTATCAATTCGCCGCTAAAAATAGTTTGTCTGCATTGGCGCTTATAATAACATCGCTAATATTTGGTTAATATTCAGGTCACAATATTTGTATAGACTGTTGTTGGCGGGTTTTCGGTGGCTCTTTAGAGAGTTTTGTGGGCGGAAAAGAGAGCCCCTATTGACAGACTATTTATGTATTTATTTACGAATTAGAATGCATAAAAAAAAGAAAAACATATGTGTTTATGTCTTACATAGGGATTGTGAATGATAGACAGTACATATCTGTCTAATTTTTGCATATTTCCAGTATGACTGATCTGATACTATGGTCAGAGTACAGAACTGTTACTCCAGTGACGTCAATCTACAGAAATTACCGAAGCCGTTAGGAGCAGAATATTCAAAATAGCTGACTAAATTTGTGGCATTTTGTGATGTTTAGACGGTATTTTCACATATTTTGCGGATTGCAAATACACTTTGAGATGGTTTAATGGATACAATTAGAGATGTCCGATAATGGCTTTTTTGCCGATATCCAATATTCCGATATTGTCCAACTCTTAATTACCGATTCCGATATCAACCGATATCGATATATACAGTCGTGGAATTAACACATTATTATGCCTAATTTTGTTGTGATGCCCAGCTGGATGCATTAAACAATGTAACAAGGTTTTCCAAAATAAATCAACTCAAGTTATGGAAAAAAATGCCAACATGGCACTGCCATATATATTATTAAAGTCACAAAGTGCATTATTTTTTTTAACATGCCTCAAAACAGCAGCTTGGAATTTGGGACATGCTCTCCCTGCGTTGACTTGTGTGTGTGAAAAGATGTACCGGTAGATATTATGTGACTAGGCCAGCACGCAAAGGCAGTGCCTTTAAGGTTTATTGGCGCTAGGGCTGGGCGATATGGCCTTTTATTAATATCTCGATATTTCTAGGCCATGTCACGATATATATCGCAATATTTTGCCTTAGCCTTGAATGAACACTTGATGCATATAATCACAGCAGTATGATGATTCTATGTGTCTACATTAAAATATTCTTGTTCATACTTCATTAATATATGCTCATTTTAAACTTTCATGCAGAGAGGGAAATCACAACTAAGTAATTTACCAAAACTGTATTTATTAAACAGTCATTAAGTAGTGCCACAAACATTCATGTCATTTCCAAAACAGAAAGTGCAAGATTGCCAAAGACATTTTAAAACAAGCTATTTGTGCACTTTTGTGCATGATGTCACTAAGATGACATATGAAAAGAACACTAAATTAAAGTGCACTTTTTGTACAGAACACCACTAAAATAGTTTAAAACAAATAAAGTGCACTTTTGTGCATGATGTCACACAAGATATTTCAATAAGTGTCACATAAAAATGAGCTGCATGTCAAATAGTATATGTCATACAGTGTTGATGTGGAAATTGTTGCTTCGGCATTTTGTTGGTGTGGCACCAAACGTAGATGTTGACATGCAGAGTTTGAAGCACTCTTCATTCTCTAGCGGGTGACTTTTCAAATGATGCTACAAATTAGCAGTGCTGCTACTTGTAGTAGCAACGCTTTTGCCGCATAATTGTTCAACATATTCCCGCTTGAAGCCAAACCACCGCCAGACGATGGACCCCGTGCTGTTTTTCTTGGGAATTCATTCTTCCTCCATTTGTTACCAGATTCACACTTTCTCTCTCTCGTATTACCACTCGCACCACTCCGTTAGCATCACAACTAATGTTACCATGTCGCTACCTCTCTGCTCCGCGGGAGCGTGTGATGTTGCACACGTGACTTGTGTAAGAAGGTGCGCTTGTTTTAAGTCTCTGTGAGAAGGAGAGACAAGAAAGAGGGAGAAACGCATGCAGTTTAATGCCCGCAGCTAAAAGCAACTGTGTGAGAACGTATACTCGAATATCACGATATAGTCATTTTCTATATCGCACAGAGACAAACCCGCGATATATCGAGTATATCGGTATATTGCCCAGCCCTAATTGGCGCTCTGTATTTCTCCCTACGTCCGTGTACACAGCGGCGTTTTAAAAAGTCATACATTTTACTTTTTAACCGATACCAATAACTTTGAAACTGATACCGATAATTTCCGATATTACATTTTAAAGCATTTATCGGCCGATAATATGTATCTCTAGATACAATAAAACACAATTAACCATACACTACCGTTCAAAAGTTTGGGGTCACCCAAACAATTTTGTGGAATAGCCTTCAATTCTAAGAACAAGAATAGACTGTCGAGTTTCAGATGAAAGTTCTCTTTTTCTGGCCATTTTGAGGGTTTAATTGACCCCATAAATGTGATGCTCCAGAAACTCAATCTGCTCAAAGGAAGGTCAGTTTTGTAGCTTCTGTAACAAGCTAAACTGTTTTCAAATGTGTGAACATGATTGCACAAGGGTTGTCTAATCATCAATTAGCCTTCTGAGCCAATGAGCAAACACATTGTACCATTAGAACACTGGAGTGATAGTTGCTGGAAATGGGCCTCTATACACCTATGTAGATATTGCACCAAAAACCAGACATTTGCAGCTAGAATAGTCATTTACCACATTAGCATTGTATAGAGTGTATTTCTTTAAAGTTAAGACTAGTTTAAAGTTATCTTCGTTGAAAATAAGGACATTTCAATGTGACCCCAAACTTTTGAACGGTAGTGTATAAAGTCAACTTGTTTTTCCACTCTCCTGGTACTTTAAGACACACCTCTAGATGACTACAATCTGGCATGTTGGTCAGCTTTAGGGGCATGTAAAGTTGGGTGTCATCAGCATAACAGTGAAAGCTAACATCGTATTTGCGTATGATGTCACCTAGCGGCAGCATGTAGATGCTGAAGAGTGCAGGGCCAAGAACCGAACCCTGTGGAACTCTGCATGTTACCTTAACATATGCTGAGGGCACGTTGTTATAAGAGACTCATTGCATCTCTTAGAAAGGGAAGTCTGGGCTTCTTTGCTTAGGCTGCAACCCCCGCGACCCGACCTCGGATTAGCGGAAGAAAATGGATGGATGGATGCATCCTTTTAGCAAGACAGGAGTTAAACCAAGAAAACGCTATGTCTGACATACCGATATGTGTTTTGATACAGTTTAATAGAATGTTATGATCGACTGTATCGAAAGCAGCGCTGAGATCAAGTAGCAACAACATGGATGACGCGTCAGCATCCATAGTTATCAATAGATCAAATAGTCAGTTTTGCGAGGGCTGTCTGAGTAGAGATATTGCCCTCAAATCCGACTGAAAGGATTCACAGAGATTGTTAGGTTAAGTTTTAGATACAAAATGCAATTTTGAAGTCACAATGTCATACAGGAAAACATGTTAAATGTTTTACTGAACTGCAAGTCATTAATTTGCTCAAACGTTGGTGACAATGAGTATTGTAAGAATTAGGTGCCCATTTTGAAAGCCTTTGCAAAATTATAGCAAACAAGAGATAGATAGATAAATTAAACACACCCATAAACAACTTTACATAGTGCACCATTTAAATCTGCATTACTCTTCCTTAGTTTAATCAGTTGCTTAAACAAATGATCTTATTTACCTTTTCAGATGACAGTGTTGATCTTTTTTTTATACAAACTACCTCCAAGGTAGTTGTGCGACAGCAGTTGGCAACATATGGCATCTTGCAGCACTTGGTCTTTAGAGATGTTAAAGGCCTACTGAAATTAAATTTTCTTATTTAAACGGGGATAGCAGATCCATTCTATGTGTCGTACTTGATCATTTCGCGATATTGCCATATTTTTGCTGAAAGGATTTAGTAGAGAACATCGACAATAAAGTTCGCAACTTTTGGTCGCTGATAAAAAAGCCTTGCCTGTACCGGAAGTAGCGTGACGTCGCAGGTTAAAGTTAAAGTTAAAGTTAAAGTACCAATGATTGTCACACACACAATAGGTGTGGTGAAATTTGTCCTCTGCATTTGACCCATCCCCTTGATCACCCCCTGGGAGGTGAGGGGAGCGTAGCCGCGCCCGGGAATCATTTTTGGTGATTTAACCCCCAATTCCAACCCTTGATGCTGAGTGCCAAGCAGGGAGGTAATGGGTCCCATTTTTATAGTCTTTGGTATGACCCGGCCGGGGTTTGAACTCACAACTAGGTTGAAGGGCTCCTCACATTTCCCCATTGTTTACACCAGCAGCGAGAGCGATTCAGACCGAGAAAGCGACGATTACCCCATTAATTTGAGCGAGGATGAAAGATTCGTGGATGAGGAACGTGAGAGTGAAGGACTAGAGTGCAGTGCAGGACATATCTTTTTTCGCTCTAACCGTAACTTAAGTACAAGTGCTCATTGGATTCCACACTTTCTCCTTTTTCTATTGTGGATCACGGATTTGTATTTTAAACCACCTCGGATACTATATCCTCTTGAAAATGAGAGTCGAGAACGCGAAATGGACATTCACAGTGACTTTTATCTCCATGACAATACATCGGTGAAGCACTTTAGCTACGGACCTAACGTGATAGCATCGTGCTTAAATGCATATAGAAACAGACGAAACAAGCCCCTGACTGGAAGGATAGACAGAAGATCAACAATACTACCAAACTCTGGACCTGTAACCACACGGTTAATGCTGTACCGCCGGACGAAGCCTAGTAATGCTGTTGCTAACGACGCCATTGAAGCTAACTTAGCTACGGGACCTCGACAGAGCTATGCTAAAAACATTAGCTATCAACCTACGCCAGCCCTCATCTGCTCATCAACACCCGTGCTCACCTGCGTTCCAGCGATCGACGGCGCGACGAAGGACTTCACCCGATCATCGATGCGGTCGGCGGCTAGCGTCGGATAGCGCGTCTGCTATCCAACTCGAAGTCCTCCTGGTTGTGTTGCTGCAGCCAGCCGCTAATACACCGATCCCACCTACAGCTTTCTTCTTTGCAGTCTCCATTGTTCATTAAACAAATTGCAAAAGATTCACCAACACAGTTGTCCAGAATACTGTGGAATTTTGCGATGAAAACAGAGCTGTTTGTATTAGGATACAATGTGTCCGAATACTTCCGCTTCAACCATTGACGTCACGCGCAAACATCATCATACCTAGGGATGATACTCGAAACCGTTTTTCCCGGTTGTTTGATAAGAAAAGAACCGAGGCCTCGGACTCGAATCCCTTTTTGAGAACCGGTACCCGTTATCGAGACCACTATAGTAAAGGAAAAGAGTTGATTCTTTATTCGAATCCCGTCCCGACCAGAAATGCTCCGTGGGACATCACAATAAATGACGTCACGTAGCTCAGTCATTAGGCGCAGATAGCGAAAGCAGGAAAACAATGGACGGGAAAAAGCGCTCCAAGGTGTAATAAAGTTCAAAACAAAAGCTATAATCCATCGAATAACTTTACTGAGAGATTTTAGCAGGGTAAAACACATGACGAACACTTTTACGACCAACCGGAAACATAGCAACGCACCTCCTTTACGGCAGCTGTCGCAACGTTTTTAAAACAACCGCAGCACATACATATATATACAACATATCTCCCTTTTTTAACTTTTGTTTTTCTTTCCTTGTAAACAAAACAAAATCACACTGTAGATGTGTTGTCTGTCTAATTATAAATAATGCAGACGAGGCGTGTTGGCTGAGTTCTTGACGTTTACTTTCACAGCGTGGCAACATGCAACACTTTTCGGGGCTACCGCGCATGCTCGTAACTCCCGTTGCAAGTTGGGTAGTGTAGTTGTTATATTCTCTAGCTCATAACATTTTTCCCCCATAAAGAAATAATGTTAACTCAATAAAGTGTATTTCTTTTTTTAGCTTTAACTTTTCATTTATTAGCATTGTAACCACATTTGCAAATAACTTTTCTCTTCATAGAATGTTCTTTCAATAAAGAAATAAAGTGCAAAAATGTCAAAGCATCATAACAAACAGTTATGTCAAATAGCAGAAGTGCACTTTTTGGAGAGCTGTATTATTTTCAGTTTTGTGCCCAAGGGACTGATTTTATTTAACACTATATTATTATTTATACACCTATAGTGATCACAGAGACAGGTTGTTTTTGTGTTACTGTATATATTTGTTTCTCTGAAAAATCCCACTTAATATACTTTGGGTAACAACAGTCAATATTTATTTATTTTATTTTATTTTTTTAGGTGGGTAACAGTCAATATTTATTTATTTATTAGATTTAATTTTTTTATTATATAATAAAAGTGAGCTTTTGTTAAACCAAATATTGTGTGTTTTTTTCCATATACAACACCCTATCTGGACTCGATAAGAGAATCGATAAGGAATCGGTTCGATAAGAGGATTCGATAATAGGCTCGAACTCGATAATTCCTTATCAAACATCATACCTACACGTTTTCAACCGGAAGATTCCCGGGAAATTTTAAATTGCACTTTATAAGTTAACCCGGCCGTATTGGCATGTGTTGCAATGTTAAGATTTCATCATTGATATATAAACTATCAGACTGCGTGGTCGGTAGTAGTGGGTTTCAGTAGGCCTTTAAGTGGCCTACATGCGCTGGTTGTCCGTTTAGCAAAGGCATTGTTTAATTTATCTGTGGTAAACGCTGGTAAACTCAGCCAGCATAGTTGTTGTCCTCTGTTTGCTGTAGCACTATAGCATGATCTGCTTAGCACACATCTTCTAAAAATTGTAGTTAATCTTCCGTATATTCAGGGTCGAAAAGATATCGGGCATCTACTCAGAGCTGTTTGCACATTTGAGGGCTTTTTTGAGCCGTACAGTGGCCTAGTGGTTAGCATGTCAGCCTCTCAGTCCGGAGTTTGTATGTTCCCCCCCGTGCGTGCATGGGTTTTTTCTCTGGGTACCACATATTTTGAAAAGTTAACTGTGATTGACTGGCAACAACTGCATGGTGTACCCCGACCTTTGCAAAACGACAATAGATGGATAGGACTTTATTGAGCTACAGTACATTAGAGAGACAACATATTAGAAAAAACTCTCTTCCGCATCTGCAATATAGACTTAATGTTCATAAATGGAAATTAGGGATGGTCATATTAGTATTACTGCATATCGTTCCGGCACTCATTTATTAGTAGAATTGTGTGGAGGTTGTTGAAGCATTAGAGGCAAAAATGGAATGTACTGGTTGGCTGTAGCCAGTATGGACACCATGTTCTACTATATGTGGTCTAAAGAAGAACATTCGCTACGGAACCAGATCAACTGCACAACTTTTTAGGTAGAATTCTTCAGCTCAGTAGATCGGCATCAAAAAAGGAGTTCAACCATTCAGCCCAATTCCTTTAATAATTGTATATAAATAATACAAGTAATTCCCATAATTAGCTAGGAAAATCTAGTCAAATGTTCATCTTCAAGGGAGAGAAATGGGTGTCACACTCAATTGTTCTGTCAATCTATCTATCAATTTATCTATCTAGCGATCTATCAATCTATTTCTCATCCTTGAGCTAGAACTTGACAATTATGGGTGTGACTTTTCACAAACAAAAAATGTATATGGATTTCCTATTGGGCTGCAACTAACGATTATTTTGACAGTAAATTAGTCACCGATTATCTTAACAATTAGTCGAATAGTCGGATAATAAAGCATACACATATTTAATGGTTTTAATTTTCCATTGACTTCTAAATGTAGCTTAAGTTATTTTAAGCATGTGCTTACGAACAACAAAGATGACTAATTAATTAATATTTATTTATACTAGGGCTGTCAAAGTTAAGACGATAAAACGTTAAATATAAATTTCAATAACGGCCCACATTTTTTTATCTGGCGATTAACGCGAACACTTCCTTTTAGACTCGAGCCGTGCCGTAGCATGGAACTTTGCTGCAGTTCACTTGCTACTGATGAGCCACAAGCAAGCAGAAATGGACAAAGGAAAGTTAACCTTATGGAAATATCAGGTTCAAAGCCATGGCAAGTTGTTCTGACAAGAAAGGACAATTTTTTTTCTGACTGGCTGAAATATTGTGTAAATTCTTTTATAACATGTTCTGGTCAAGTCTTCGATTTCATAATGATTATCAGGCGCATTATTACATTTTAATAATTAATAAAGAAGGTTAAAACATTGTCATGCAGCAATATGAAGCCACCCCCCTGAAAATGATATGTCTAGGGTACACTTATTAATGATGAAAAATTATATCTGCAATTAATTTTTAGTTAACTATGAACAATGCGATTAATTGCGATTAAATATTGTAATCATTTGACAGCCCTAATTTATACTGCAACAAAAATGAGAATGACTATTAAAATGTTGTCAATTTAAAAGAAACGAAAGGCAAATTGCTAAAAAAAAAAAATTCAATTAACCTTGTTTATGTATTAAAAACTCTGTTAAGCCAGCAGCAATGAAAACAAACAACAAAACACAGCAGCTAACTTCCTTAAAAAAAATAAAATAAAGCATTTTGTGATGATGTTTAAAAAGCTGTACACTGGTATATTGCCTATTGATTAACTCCCAGCAGTTTTAGCACTCCATAAACTCATTGTGTACAATTATATATTTGATTAATTCTTAACATGTTGGCTATTTAATAGATTGTATGTTTAATCTTATGATACCTACACATTGATGCCCGTCTGTCTCTGTGTGTGTGTGTTTGTTATTGTGACGTTTTTTACGGCACTGAAAATTTACGCTACTTTAAAATGTACTTTAATTGATGTAGACAAGGTTTAGCTGGCTGACTTTGGCTAAAATGATAAAGTTATTTTTCACACAATTTTGTCTCACACTTGTTAGCTGGCTAGCAAGGCAAAAGCTATCACATCCTCCCTCCAGATATCCGACATCATGCCTCCGCTTTAAATGCTTGCGTATCACAGATGTGCTACCATAACAACAAAGTCCGCTTTGCAAAATGAGCAAGGTATTCATGTTTTTAACAAGAATAAGAGGAAATGTTCTCACACTTTACATTGGCAACGTTTTTGCGAGTGGCGATGTGGACTTGCTTCCGCCTGGAAAAACACGAGTGATGACATCATGACTATTGTAGATAAATATAATTGTCGGCGACCAATTTTATTGTCGACATTTGTCAACAATGTCGACTAATCATTGCAGCCCTATTTCCTCTATTGGCCTGGATTGGCTAGTTTGTGATATGTAACTGAATTAAAATGTTAATTTAGGCTCCTTGTGTGTATTGTTGTGTAGATTTTATTGATGCCTATTATATTACCTATGTGTATTATATTCCTATTATACCTATACAGTGTCTATATTGAACTTCTTTTTAGATGCAAAGAATTTAAATGACTATGAACAAATTAAATTTCTTTGAAAATTTACTGTCTGTCAGAAGCACAACAGTGACCCACTCCCGTGTTCTCAAGAAAGACTAACCAATGAGCATTTTGTGTCTGACATGTCATTGGCTCCTCTAACCAATTGTGCTTTCTGGAGGTCAGCTGGCCTTTTCATCTGTGCTGCTGCCTCCACGGTCTCTCCCTGCTACGGCCGCCTAAAGAATGACCCTGTAGTTTTTTCCAAGGTGGAACATGGATGGTTTTCTTCATTATTTGCTACTTTCTCCAGCTTAAGATATTTTATGTCTAAAATTGACATTCTGGAATGGTGAATATCCAAATAGTGATTGCTCATCAGCCAGTCAACACTTGTTTTGGGATGCTGTTTGGGAGAATGATGTCATCGGAGTGCAGTAGTAGGGTGCGGCTAGCTGTCGTGGAGCCTCGTATTTGATTGTAATACCTCCCCAGAGAGGGTCTCCTTACCATCAACGCTCCATTAAATATCTATTATCTCTGCAGTAGACTTGTGGTTCTGGCAGTATGGATTATTTTACCAATTGAGCACTTAAAAGGACAGCAGAATGTATACTGAGAAATATGACTATTCTTGTACTGTTTTTTTTTTTTAGGCCTCGGCCAATATTCGTTAAGTCAATTAATCAACGATAATTAAAGATTAAGTCGGTAAGTTTTCCAGCGTCGATAAACCGCCATGTGCATGCTTCAAGACCATTCACGCTTGTTGTCACTTTCAGTAGCTATGCACGTTTGTGCCATAGTGGATTGAAAAGAAGTGGGTGAATTCTCTTGTCCTCATTAAGTGTCTTTGACTCATTGAGCGGTGACGCGGGGCGCTGGCCTGCTAGCATCACACAGTGCAACTAGTTAGCATGTAGCAGCTCACCTCGACAAAATTATCACAAAACCAAATGCCACTGCACCAGTGTGGGAATATTTCAGTTTAAACTTTTGAAACAAGATGAGCTTATCAACACTGAGTAACCAGTTTGCCGAATATGTGCAACTACAACAAACTTGCACGCCCACTTGAAACACAACCACTCGACAGTCCACACTCACTTCGTGTTTGGTGAACAAACCTACGACACACTAGGACTGGGCGGTATACCGGTATAGCTGTCTGGCTCACGTCTGGCTCATGTCCCACCCAATGAATACGCGTGGTGGTCAAGCTAGCTTTGTTTTCAATGGGTAATAGGCGTCATTTAGCCTTTCTCGAAGAAAAAAATGCTCTATGCTTATGTTGTTTTTGGCTGTACAAATCGTTCAAATCACAAAAAGGATAAACGTTTCTTCAGAGTTCCTCGAAATGTCATTAAAAAGAGAGGAAAGTGCAAGATTTTACGAAATGACGAGCAAAGCATGCAGCACACACTCCAGTCCAAGGGAGCAGTGTCGAAGAATGCCTGGGTTTGCAGTGATCACTCCATTCAAGGTTTGTTTGATATACATTTAACGGTTATTATTTCCCAATTTAAGTATTATCATGATATTATTTGTAGTTTTTAAACACGTTTGCTACGAGTGTTTCAAAAAGCACCAACTCAACGAGTCTAAAGAAAGCAAATGTCAGCAAAACCTAAAAGAGTTAAGTTTTTACCAAATGCAACAATCATAAATGAAACTTTCAGCACATACACAATGTTGACATCTGTAGTTATATTTTGATAACGACAGGGTAAAACACGCCACTTGTAAACAGCGTGTGCAACAGCAACAAACATCAGTAGACACAAAAGGTAAATCTTGAAATGCATCCTTACCTAAGCAAAAACGAGGCATGATTTATCCGCTAGAGTCTTGATACCAATTTCCTTGACCCAGCAGAAGTTTTAGACCTCCATGCTTTTCCAAGTTTCCATCTGTTTTGTCGTGTAGAATGGTGTCTGGAGCACAATAGTTTGATATGTCTGAGAACGCGACCGACGTATAATCCTTGATATCATTCGACAAATCTTTTTTTTTGATAAAGTATAGGGATCTATTCCATTGCATAGTTAGATTTTTTTTGCTCGCATCTGCTTTTTGCAGGAAGATTTAAGCCTCTTTTTTACTCAGATAGTTTACGCTTTGCTTGCTGTACAACAGCCGTCTTAGCTTGGTCGACCACCACTAGTTTTCATTTCCGAGAAAATTATACACTGGCTCCCAGGCACATTTTTTTCTCTTAATGTGGCCCCCGAGTCAAAATAATTGCCCAGGTCCGCTATAGAGAAAATAATACAACTACACAGAGCAACTACACTCTGCGTACTGTTGCGTCGACAGCTCGTTCCATCAGTACGCATAAAAAAAATGGAAATGACGCAGTACATTACCACACGTCAGCAGCCGAAGGAGAAGCCTTTGTAACCTGTTTTGAAATGGTTGTATCATAATTTATATGCCAAAGAATATTTTGAGACCTATATCGATATCGCAAGAGGCAGCAATTAGCGTGACATAGCTTTTTGGCCACAATGACCATCAGCAGTGCTGATATCTTGACTTCTCCAAAGAATTGCCCTCTTTTTTTCCTCACTTTAAGACTTTGTCCCCATCATTTAACTTCACTAGCACCCTCCTTAAACTGTCATGTAAGATTATCCTCTTGGCTTAGGCAGGGGGTCTAGGGTTTCAAAACCAACTGTTAATTTCCCAAGATGGAGGTGGCAAGTTATAAATAACTCCAAACACAGACGTACTGTTAGCGGAAGGAAGGCTCGCACAGATTTTGTGAGGTGCACTGCAGGCTTTTAGAGACGTGATTGCCCAATAAACAAAATTGTATGTGAATAATTCAGGGGCAAATGTGGCCAATTGTTCTTATGGTACACAAATCACAAGTCACAGTGTACAAGTACTTTTACCATAGTGTGTCAGTTCAACAAATAGGCTTGAAGTTGAGAACAGGCAAAAGTATGCATGAACTCATTGTATCGTCTTACAACATACATGCAACAAAAGTGCAATGTTTTCCGTCAATCACCTGAAAATAATGATATATGATATAATGCAGGATGCATTACATATTCTTAAAGGCGTGTATGACATAACGCATAAATATTTGCAATTATACGTATATTATCATTCCAGCAAAGGGAAGCAATTGTGTTTTTTTGCAGGGCCACCAAGCTTCCACCGCCATACACTGTTACAAGGTCACAAATATTTATTTTGTTCAATCCTTCAAAGACAACTGTCTTATGTGGAAAAAAAAGATGTTTAAGCAATATCTGATGCCAGTACATAGGCACCGTACAGTACTCTTTAGAGCAATCAGTATTTAAAGCTTCAAGCCAGGGGACCTGTGATTAGGCCTTGGCCGAAATTCGATAAGTCAATTAATCAAACGATAAAGGAAAATTAACTTGATAACTTTGCCAGCCTTCATAATCACCGGGCTTCAAGAGTATTCACTCTTTTCATCGGTTTCAGCAGCTGCACGCGTTTGTGCTGTACCATATATCATGTATATATGAATGAAAGGATTTGTGTGAAGCATCTTATCCGTCATTAAGTGTCTTTGACTCTTTGTCTTTGTGCGGAAAGTCGGGTGCATCAAGTTAGCGTGACAAACACAGTAGCAATGGTAGAAATATGGAGAAAAAAGATGATAGCAAAACCTAACGCCTCCACACCAGTATGGGAATATTTCGTTTTCAACCTTAGGAACAAGATGAGCCTATCAACACTGAGGAGATAGTTTGCCGAATGTGCTGAGAGTAGTGTCAACCAAAAAATCCAACACAAACTTACATGCCCACTTGAAACACAACCACCCGACTGGTAAAAAAAAATGTGCACATGAAGATGTAGAGCTTTTGTCCCGACAGTCCTCACTCACTGAGATGTTTGGTGAACAAGGTCAGTGCAACCGAAACAGCGCAGAATATTATGGGCTCACAGAAAGTGAATAATATTAACTCAACTTAATACTGTTGAGAAACTAGCATTTAAAAAAAAAAACTGCAAAGTTTTGACAGGCATTTGTCATGTTGTCATGTCATTGTGGTGTTCTTTGCTCGGAATCTGCTAGACTTAAGTTTTTTGTGCCTAAGGCCTGGTAAAACATCTGCTTATACTGTGGTGTTTAGTGTTTAAAAAGGTCCTAACTTGATAGTTCAGTAATGTTCAACTGGACCTCTGCCTACATGTTCAATATCGAAGTGCGACTTTGTTTGTCAATACTTTATTTAGCCCAATTGTTTTATTTGGTTGTGTATATTTGAGGATCCCCCGCCTCCTCTTAACGGAGACAGACATTTTATTTTTGTTGGTTGTGATTTTTATTCACATGCAAAATGTTTTTATTTGTTTGTTTTATTTAACTTGGAGATTTAAAAGTTTACATTCCAATTACAATGTTAAAGTATACAAGAAATACACGTTTATTGTATTTCAAAGGGTATACTCTCAAAATCCATCCATTTTCTACCGCTTGTCCCTTTCGGGGTAGCGGGGGGTGCTGGAGCCTAGTGTCGGCTGCATTCGGGCGGTAGGCGGGGTACACCCTGGCAAAACTTTTAATTAGCCCAAGCCTACCTTTGTTTTATCTAATCTACATTACACTTAGTTGTGATCTAGATCAGTGGTCTTCAGCAAAAGGGACATACACTTTTTGGTTGATTAGACTTTATAAAAAAAAAACATTTTTTATGACCCTGCAATTTTTTTAACAAATTTTCACTCTCTCCAAATGCACATCACTAATCATCCTTAATACAACACAATAGTGGACAGACAAACAGCAGAGAGTACATGACATTGAAAGGAAATAGTCTAATAAAATAAACGTTATTTATGTATTTGAATACAAATCTTTGTGTTTTTGTTCATTACTACTACTGACATTTTATCGTTTTCCGATAAAATTTCAGTTTTTCGATACCTTTATCCAGTTTTGTTTTTTGGGGGGGCCATAAAAATGACAATCATTTGTAGTGTAAAACATGCTTTGTAAAAGACAAAATATAAAAATATAGCGCTATTTAGTGTGACGATTGTACTCATTTGAAAAAGTCCTTCAATGTAAAATTACATTTCCGCATTTCCTGGATTCATACGCTTGTGCAGATGCAGAGGGTCATACATTCTAATGGGGAGCAGGTCTCACCGTTGTTGGAACTCGACGGAAAAGTGTCTCCAGACTTTATTTAGCTCGATGGCTAGTCCTTAGTCCTTCTAGTGGGACTGCAGAGAGACGAGCAAAACAGCGTTTTGTGCAGGCATCCACACCTGTCGCCATTTATTAACAGCAGTGCGGTATTTAACACACGCGGCGGACTGCATGGAAATGAAACGAGGCGACTGGCTACAGCAGCCCGGTAAGACTTTGTTAATGTCCCGCGGCGGGGAGGTCTACGTGGTCATGGAGCTCTGTGGCCATTGACAATGGCCTCTGGCGTGGGCGGTGGCCTATTACGGGGCTTCGAGATGAGCCGCAATTGCACTTTAGCTGCTGCGGGATGTGAAAGTGCTTTATTTGTAATGCAGCGGAGACTGCTTTTTAAATGTTTATATCGCCGACAAGCAAACTAATTTAATCAAGCCAGCCAAAATAGCAATGGTGTGCCGTCAGGGCCATCAGGGCCTTCTCTGCTGGCCTAACATAACCAGAAATCATGATCATAATTAAAGATAAGATATTTTTTTTATTTACTTTCCCTAAATATCTAAAAGTATTCATATATTCTTCATGTCATATTATGCTCGTTCCAGTGCTGTTGTTTTTAGTTTTAATTTGTATCCAATCAGAATTCAGCTAGCTTATGTTGCCATGCTGGACGAAATCTGTCAAGAGGCCTTCATCTGTCGCACTGTAAGCGATCTGGGACATACAGTGATAGACAGTTGCGATAGCCAATCAGATCACGAGTTGTTGTCAGTAAGGCCTTCTAGCTGGCCTAAGGTTGAATGGGACATTTACACATCTTGTGATTGGATACTCATCGGGATCGTTAGCGGATGAATTTGAGAACACATAGAGTTGAGAAACAGTTGCGATAGCCAATCGGATCACAAATTGTTGACAGTAGCCTATCCAAGTAGCCTGATGTTAACGAGACTGTGATTGGATACACACTTGTCATTCCAAAGTGAGTATCCATTCACAAGTTTCAATTCAGCAGGAAGCGGGAAGTGTTGCGCGGTAGCCAGATCGGGATAGCAGAGAAGGAGAACAAAACGTTGATTAGGTGGCAGATATATATTTGCAAGGCCATTTTCAAGAAGGATATTTAAAGAGTAACTACATCTTGTGAGACAATGTTGGCCAACTCCGGAAGCTAGCTCAACTGTTCTGGCGATTAAATGCTCGCCATTTCCACTCGAATAAGCCAACGACGAGGTGTACTACTGGCTTATACTGCATGGAATAGGTCCTACTAATTGTGGGTTCAAATATTTTATTTTTTCACTTTTAATTTTTTTGCAATTTGAATTGTGACAGTACCACATAAGATATGTTTTAATTGCTGATGTGTTTTAATAGATTTTTAAATGCGCCAGAAAATAATACGGATTACGTCCTCATCCTTCTACTATCCAGGTGAGAGACATGATTTGTCGTTGTGGCTTGTGCAGCCCTTAGAGACATTTGTGATTAAGGGCTATATAAGTAAACTTTTATAGATTGATTGATATTGCCAGTATAGGCACACGTTTTGTGTGTGTTAGCGCTTATAATAACAATACCACTAATACTTGGTTAATATTCAAGTGACAGAATTTAAATTGAGTATTGTTGACACTTTTTGCATGGTTCTTTATTGGGTTTTATGGGCAGAATAGAGGACCTCTCATTGGCTCTGCTGTATGCAGACTTTTTTTTTTTTTTTTTTAAACACATCCGTCGTCATGTCTTTCATAATGATAGTGAAAGATAGGCAAAATTCCAAAAAAAGCACAGTTGTCCTTTAACCTTTCAGGAAATAAGCATGCTGCATGTGTTCAGATGGCTCTGTGTTACAGTCTGTGTCACTCACTATTAGTCAGTTTGTCTGTGACATCTTCTAGTTCATCATGTGTTATATGGTTGTTTTAGATCACAGATTGTTTGTCAATTCAATAGCAGAGGAAACTAGAAACAATAACTTTCAAGAGAACAACCACAATTTGGACAGGTTTGTGATCAAATAACTCAATGCTTTTTCCTCTGTATAATGAAATATGTTATATAAGTGATGTTCACTGTTAATTGTCATTTATTGTGGAGTTTTCATTATCCCGTTAGTAGTACAACAGCTCAATATAAGCTCATACTCATAAGTGTCTTGAAGAGAGCGACCACATCTCGAAACATGATGTTTTTATTTATCTCAATGTGTGTGTGGATTATTTATCAGCCGCTGACATGGCCTAGTTTGAGAGGAGATAGCAAGGCTGTCTGATTTCCTGCCTCCAATCTTCCAGCAGCAGGCATTGCTCTGTTGAATTTGCAATTTAAACTGTCTGTTACATCCTTTTGGCAGGTGTGTGCTTCGATTAGTGTCAAATGTATGTGTTTGTTGAGTTTACATACAGTGCCACTGTTTTTTGTTTCAGGTTCAAGTCTGCTCTATATTTCACTTTTTTTTGTACATTGGGTTGTACAATCCAAAATCTTGGAAGAGCTACTTCCAGTTTTAATTGATAGTGTACCTCTGACAATATTTTGTAAATGCTTCCAACAGTTAGGGAAGGACATGTTTTTTTATAATTTTAATTCACCATTGTAGCTTATTTTCCTGAAAGGTCAATAAATAAAGGCATCGTTGATTTAGAATGCCACATGGTAAAGCACAGATTTTTAAACAGTCCTAATTAGTCCGACTTGTTTGATTAAAAAAAAAAATAGGCTGAACTATGCAATACTGTTCTGCATGTGTCCTGTAGGTCAGGGGTCCCCAACCACAGGTCAGGGACCGGTACCGGTCCGTGACGCATTTGCTACAGGGCCGCAGAGAAACATTAAATAATTTATAAATGACTGCATTTTCTCTGACTTAACTTTCACGTGTCCCTCTCAACACACCAATAAGCTTGTTTAAAGATGTACAATAAAACTCCTCATAGGAAGTTGCCATTTGTTATAACTTTGTGACATGATACAATGCACATTAATAAACATATAAAATATAAATGTGACATATTATAGCCAAAGGCTGATTTTCATCTGCAGTGTAACCTGCTGGGGATCTCATTGCAAATAAACAAGCCCAGGGCTCACACTAATTCAGCGTTATAGTGAGTTGTATTTTTCATGCACTAATTTTTGCAGTATTTATCTGCCACAAGTGGAAAGCCAGTACTTGAAAATAATGCCTACATTAAACCGGTCTGTGATGCAAAAAAGGTTGGGGACCACTGCTGTAGTTGGCAGTCACTACATCTCCATGCACTAAATTAGTCTGATATCTCAAATTGTTCGTTTTTTTTGCTTTTTTTACACCTACATGTGAAGTCCCAGTGTTCATGCACACTCCCCATCTAATGTGACTATTGGTCATATGCCGTGTGCCTTCCGCACACTTCCGTACGTCTCTAATGGCTATGCTGATTTTAGATACTAGACAGCATCAAGAAAGTATCTTAGATTGCGCTACAAACATGACACTACTACCAAAAATGTCCTAGAGCGGCTTCAACTCTCAAGCAAAGAATGACTGGCAGGAGAAAATTTTTTCGAATAATTTTTTCGGACAGAGAATTATGTAAACAAAGCTTTTGAATGTCTCTGAGTTCATTCAATAAACTCTGTGGATTGATGGAAGGAGTTTTCAATCCAAAGGAAAAGACCGTTTGTGCTTCAGTTGACACCTTTCAAAATGAGGGTTGCTTTTGTTGTGTAAAAGCTTGTCAGTTGTGTGGAATACAGAGTTTTTGCTAACCAGTTTGGAGTGCACAAATGCATCGTGAATAATTATATTATTTGGCTTGTAATTGATAATACCTGCTTCATTCTTTCATTTCATTCGTATTTCATTCGGGAGTCCGTATGAAGCAGAAATTCTCCATTTCCTTAGCTATCTTAAATAAATCGCTTTTTCTGTGTTTCTCCAATTGATGCACTTTAAAATATTTTTTTAAATTTGTGAAGCAAATAAATATTCTCCTCTACATTCCAGTTTTTGCCAATTTTTTCATTATATCTTCTTCCGGGTTGTATCCCGTGCGTTGAGAATGGTGCATGCACCATACAAAGATTCTCCTCCGGTAGCACACACCTGCTCGAGAGATCTGGTTTTCAATCGCATAATCCAAGTGTGTTAGTCTGACTTTTCAAAAACTGAACATGATCGGATAAAGCTGTTTTAATGGGTTGTAGGATGATTAATTAGTGCCAAAATATTTGAGAATTCAGACAAATTTAGTGCATGGACACGTACTGACTGAAGTATATGCCTTCGCAAAGCAGACAATTTTTCCCCCAGTTCCATTACCTGGTTCGGCTGGCTCACTGCCCCACTTGCCCCCAATGCAAGTGCAAATGTCCTCAGTCTACAGTACACGTCATCTGCACCAAATTTAATAGGTTATTTGTTATTGCTTGTTGGTTTTTTAATTAATCATTCATGTAAGTATAGATTTTGTCACCACTTAAATTGTGCCTAAGATATTTATTATTGTTGACACAAAAGGATTCAAGTAATCCGTTCCTCCTCTCTAAATTAGACAAAACCTTTACTTAACCCCTTCACTATCCTGAAGTTGACCCATCATCTGTGGGTCCTGTATATGTCCACGATCATCCAGACACAGCTTCTCGTTTTTTTAGAAGGCATATCAGCAATTACTATTGGTGACCCAGTTTTATTGCTAGCCAGACATCCCCGTGCCATAAGATTGCCTCCAGCACTCATTCTGGGTTTTGCCCATCCTGGTTTTATCTTATCTGCACCATGCGAGATAAAACGTATTTTGAGAAAAAGCTTTCGAAATAATATTTTTTTCTTTCGGCAAAACAGCTTGTGATTATCTACTTCAATTGTATTTGTGGTTATCCAGGCCTTTAGCTGCTCTCCAAAGAATGTACCAGTTAATAGAGTTGGTCTGGCTGTAGAATTTTGAGTTTGAGTTTTTAGCTTCACTTATTAAAAAGTAAATTAGCAACATGCAAGTTTAAACAATGGAACAATTCCTGTTATGTTTGAGTATGATGTTTAGCAACATTGCAGAGTTTACAAGGAGGCCTTGGCTGACATTGCTCAGGGCCACTGGTTCATGCAAGGCCCAGCAACACGTTTCATGATGTGAGGACCTATTGCTGCTGCCCAATGCCTACGTCCTTAGTTATAGAGTCTGCCTTTTAGTCAATCATTAATGTCATTGGGCAAGGCATTGCTAATCTCAGCCTGCCGTGACTTGAAAACAATCGCACACTGAGGTTCAGGGGCGTCATTAGCTTTTAAGGACAGGGGGGGCTTAGCCCCCAGGAGATGCACAGGATGCGAGCGAACGTAGCGCACAAGCACAAAACTTCACAAACGGCTAACAAAGACTTAGAAATTATTCATTGTTATTATTATTATTTTAGTGGGTTTATTTTCAATCTGTGTTCAGTACAACAACAAACATGGGTTTGCACAGTGACATTTTGTTTACAGCATCAACAGCAAAACAATGACTTGCATTATCCTTCAAGATACACTGAAACACAATGAAAGTCATGGCATTAGCCTCTATGTTATTCATTCACAACATAGAGGCTAATGCCACCACTTTAGCTCACAATACAATAATTGTTTGTTCCCAAATATTTGAAGTTGCACAGATTACATTTTGGGCACATATGTGACTAAAATTGTTGTAAATTCAAGCCCTGGAAATATTACTTAATTACTTGAATTAAAGTAATATCTGGATCGGGATAATTTGGCTTATATATAATATATTTATATATATAACAATTATGGCAAGCCGTTAAGGAAATTAAATATATATGGAAGTCTGAATAGAAATGAGAAAGGTTTATATATACTGTAAGTAAGAAAGACTTAGAGTCCGTCTGCTGATCTGATAAAGAGCCAAAGCTGTCAAAGAGCTGAGGGACCATCTTCAAAGTGCAATGCTGAAACAAATAATGCAAACAATAAAATGTAACTTCCAGGGCTTGAGATTAACGTAGTCCCGTCGTCCCGGGGACGGTAAAAAAAAATGCACGGGACGAAATTAAATGCTCCCCGGGACGATGGCTTTTAACCATTTTTTTTCTTTTTCTTTTTATGTATTTATTCATTTTACATTAAATGTCTTGGTTTTTCCACCCTCTGAAAATCCTATGAAATGTTTAACAAGCCATCCTATAATAATACAACAGCTATTAATGTAACAATACAATAAAACAAATATATTATGTTTTTTTCATTATTTTAACAATAGGTTAATGTATATTACTTTATATAGATTCTACAAGAAACACAAAACTTATAAACTAAATTATTTACAATTGCAGACACAAGGTTCTTGTTCTGCAGTGCTGTGTGCTAATGTGCTTCGTACACCTGCAGGACCGCAAGCAAGGTCGCATAGAAAATGCGGACTGGATTTTGAGTGATGTGGGCATTTTCTATATGAACAAGTGGAATGGATTGGATACCGACACACTAAAAGGGCTGAGTGAATAATGACAGGTTATATGATTATTTATTTAAACTCATATTCGGGCCACTTTATAATGAATATGTCGGCATGTATTTGTAAAAAAAAAAAAAAGTTTTTTTTTTGTTTTATTTTTTTAACACCAAAATATTTAGGGGGCTTAAGAACATTTTAGGGGGGCTTGAGCCCCCCTAAAATAGGCCTAACAACGCCAATGCTGAGGTTATTACAGACAATCCACTTTGAGGCAATGATTGACTGCACGTGTGCTAATCATTGTGCCCTCCTATATTATTTTAAGTTAAGTTGATGTTCACACCAGTTGTGTCTAACAAAAGAGCCATATTAAGATTATACATGTATTTTTATAGAGGGGTACATGCAATTAATTAATCATAAATCATTGAGTAATAAACAACAAACTATGCAACCGTTGGCCCTTCAGTTCCAGGCCATGATTTAGTTGCCCTTACCATAGCTGCCCCCATGCAGTAAATCTCATATAGTGCACATTGATATACTCAAATACAAATGGTGCTGGTTACTTATTTCCATTTTACCCTCACATAGGAACATTGAATTTTTAAAAAATGTTTAACTTTGCGACTTCTTATGATTTCTAAAAATGTTGTTTGTACAGCCAACTTGATTAGGTTTGAGGAAGTTAATATAGCTGCTGCTCCAAGTGTATATCTGGCTAAGACATTGATGCTTGTTTTCAGCTATTGTAACCTTAAACATTTCATCAATAAATCAAAATGGCATTATACAAATTTAATAGTGTTCATCTATTGAATATATTCCTCTTAAAACAACAACCTATGTAGTTTTACCGTGTAGAGTGGAACTGAATGCTTTTGAAGTTTTACAATTTGGATGTGCTTTTCTTTGTCTCACATCTCGGCCTCAATAAATAATTCCCCTCTGTACATTTATCAATTCATTCATCTTAATCATTTTCTGTACAATACATTGATCAGTGTTTCCCATAAACTGCCAAGATACCTGTGGCGGTGGGGGCGTGGCTATGGGCGTGGTCACCATGACATCACTCGAGTAATTTGCATAATTTACTACAATGATATGATTTTCTCTAAAAAGGCTCAAAAAGTGTATACTTACTAATTAATAACAGTTTTGTTTTAAACGTCCATCCATCCATCCATCCATCCATCCATTTTACAATATAATTACAACACTTTATGTACATATTTATATACAGATTTGAACAATAAGTTATTCACTGAAATATATTTATTAATTGTGGTTCTTACAAAAAATATATCTTATAAAATATAAAAGCTAAAATGTCTCTTAAAGCTCTGCCCCTTTAATTAGTGCATACTAAATAATTTAACTTTAGCCTACTACTACAACCATATTATTTACCAGCAACATAAAGTGAAACAGAGGCAGAGGTGTCCTGCCACAGTCAGTAACAAATAAACAGAAAACAGTAGTGGTCAAATACAAATAAGGCAACAAGAGAAGTATCCTACACTTCTCTTTTGTAAAGTAAATCTGAACAGCCTATATGGGCATCTACATCAACTATATGATTTGCCTGAGAAGCTGGACAGGACAAAAAATTAAAAAAAATCTATTTGTGGCGGACGTAATTCTTTCGTGGCGGGCCGCCACAAATAAATGAATGTGTGGGAAACACTGTTGATTATTAATTCAAAAGAAGGGATGGTCAACCAGAGTTATGAAAGTTTCTGTTTGTCTTCAGTGCTGTAAAGTGAATCAGAATCAGAATCAGAAATACTTTAATAATCCCAGAGGGGAAATTAAGATTTTCATTCCATTCAATATATTGATAATCATCATTTCTGGGGGGCAGCACGGTGGAACAGGGGTTAGTGCATGTGCCTCACAATACGAAGGTCCTGAGTTCAATCCCGTGTGGACTGTGTGGATTTTGAATGTTCTCCCCGTGACTGCGTGGGTTCCCTCCGGGTACTCCGGCTTCCTCCCACCTCCAAAAACATGCACCTGGGGATAGGCTGATTGGCAACACTAAATTGGCCCTAGTGTGTGAATGTGAGTGTGAATGTTGTCTGTCTATCTGTGTTGGCCCTGCGATGAGGTGGCGACTTGTCCAGGGTGTACCCCGCCTCCCGCCCGAATGCAGCTGAGGTAGGCTCCAGCACTCCCCGCGACCCCGAAAGGGACAAGCGGTAGGAAATGGATGGATGGGCATTCCATCCAAGAGCAGACAAACATTACAGGGAGACAGAATAGGATCGCTGACGGGTCTGCCAACTTCCGGCGCCCCTTTACAAAAAAGGTGAGAAACATGTAAACGCTGAGGGGGAGGGGTACGAGAAAAAAAATATTCAGTCTAAGCCTGGGCCCCTGGAGAGGGGGTCCAGATTGAGGCCAAGGAAAGAAAAAAAAACTTCATAGCCATTGCTAACATAAACATGTGTGCAAGAGGGAAACAGCAAAGAACACAAAGGACATTAAAGACATTAAAAGAGCAGAGCTGATAGGTGTGGTTTCTCACCAGTGTTTATCCATGGGAATTGTCAACTGATCAGAAAATGTCCTTATTTTTTCAGGATTGGAAACAACTCAGTGTGTCAGCAGTGGAATCCCATCGATAAACACATAGTGACACAACTTCAGGTCAAACTTTAACTCCGTACTCTTCTGAGCCAGTTCTGACAATAATTTATTTGATACAGATATGATCCCTTTTTTTCCATTTGTGAGTAAGAGTGTGTTACAGCAATTTTCACCATATTTCTGTGCTTGTGTGTTTGAACTGTGTTCGGGGTTAGTACGTCGCCCTCACAGAATTAGAGAGTTGGTGCGAATCAATTGGTGCGAAAGTGAGTCTGAATGGTTGTAAGTGCCCTGGGATTGTCTAGCAACTAATCTTGGGCATTTTGGACCTGGACCTGTTTGTGTTTCTTCATATGTTTAAACTGTGTTCGTGGTTCGCACGTCACCCTCACAGGAGATCAAGAGTTTTGAAATGGTATGACTGTGAGTCTGAATGGTGTTTTGTAAGTGCCCTGTGATTGATTAGCAACTAATCTTGGGCATTTTGGACCTGGACCAGTTTGTGTGTTTGAACTGTGTTCATATGGTTACACTATGTTCGTGGTTAGCATGTCACCCTCACAGGGATCAAGAGTTTTGAAATGGTGTGAATGTGAGTCTGAATGGTTGTTTGTAAGGGCCCTGTGATTGGCTAGCAGCCAGTCATTGGTGTTTTAGACCTCGACCTGGTCCTTAATGTAATGCTGTCGAACAGAAGCTGCTACACTCTGACAAGTTGAAAGGATCTCAGTGATTTTCCTCTCCTAAGGTTTTGTGAGACAATTTTCCCATGATGGCATCGCCTTGTCACTCTTTATCGTCCTTATGATGTCAAATGGTGACTGTAACCATAGGCAGTTACTGTGGTTGCTATGGGCCTCTAGCAGACAGTGACTGTGGTTGGCCGTGGATTTAGTCTCACTAGTCTTAACTTGTATTTGATGTAATCTTGATAGACCTCAACATTGGAAACTTCTTGTACTCCTACCACTTGAGTCATCATGTACAATCATGCCTGCTTGTCATTTGAATGGACTACAAGGCCACTATTTAAAGTGTTTTTGGGGGTAACTCATATCTTTTAGCAAGGTTCTCCTTTTACCATGAATTGATTTACGTGGACCCCGACTTAAACAAGTTGAAAAACTTATTCGGGTGTTACCATTTAGTGGTCAATTGTACGGAATATGTGCTGAACTGTGCAATCTACTAATAAAAGTTTCAATCAATCAAAACTCCAAATCCCAAATTACAAATGTTCTTCTTTCACAGAACTAAAATGTATACATTTATAAGATATTGCCATAACATTGACACTGACAAATAACAACAGTCATGAATCCTAGAAGTATATCACTGGCATGCTCATTTTTCTGTGCTGCGCAAAATGAGCAGGAGAGTGTGGAACTTTTGAGTACCTTCAGCACATTTTTAACATTCCCCTGTGAGGATCCTAAGCCCAGCTTCTACTCTCTTGTTCTGGCTCTCTTTTCTCACTCTCCTGTCTTGGCACTAATGGTGGTAACTGCCTCCCTAATGTCACTGATCATAGAACATAGATACTACTGTGTTTAAGCTTTTGAATGCCCAATGTAGCTAATGTGCATTGACTTGACAATTTGTCTTTGTACTAAATGGCTGCCCACCTCTGCTTCCTTTTCTCATCCAAAGCAGCAGCAGCAGCGTGGGAGTGTTTGTGTGCAAAGATGACGGAGTATAAGCTGGTGGTGGTGGGAGCTGGAGGCGTGGGCAAGAGTGCACTCACCATTCAACTCATCCAGAACCACTTTGTGGATGAATATGACCCCACCATAGAGGTACAACTCTTTCTCAATGTTTTACACATTATTCCCACTGGAATCCTGTGAGAAGGTAGCAAGATGCTGAGAATCATATATACCATGTTGGACAATAATATTCAAAGTTATGACATCATACATACAGTATATAACTGTTTTAATATTTTTCCTTCATTACTAATTATTGTGGTGCATAGTAACAAATGAGTCATCCATTCAGTCATGTAGGGTTTTAATAGCCACATGTTCAATTAGTGCTAACAGTAAAGGCTGCAGTGTTAATTTTGACAGCAGTTGTTGATTTAGTTTTTCATCAGTCTTTTGATGAAAATGTATTTTAGTTTTTTCAGATTTTAGTAATCTAAATTGGTTTTAGTTTTAGTCGACTAAATTCAACTCAAAAACTGAATTCACAACAAGACCTGCTCTCCATTACTGTATCAATAAATACATTTCACACTAACCTTACTATGTGTTATTATTTTAGCTGAAATTAAGCATTTTTTCAAATGTTAAAATGTTTAAAATAGTCGTATGAACAAACCAACTAGTTTTATTCTATATGGTTTATAACTACACAGAGTGTGCAGGATTTCCCCTAAACTGCCAAGATACCTGTGGCGGTGGAGGCGCGGTTATGATCACAATGACGTCATCGAGTAATTTGCTATGATGATATGATATTCTTTAAAAAAGCTCAGAACATGTATACATTTAACACAAATCTGTTTTTATTAATTAGTATTAACATATACAGTCGTGGTCAAAAATTTATATACACTTGTGAAGGACATAGTGTCATGGCTGTCTTGAATTTCCAATCATTTCTACAACTCTTATTTTTTTGTGATAGAGTGATTGGAGCACATACTTGTTGGTCACAAAAAACATTCATGAAGTTTGTTTCTGAAATTGTGACCAAATCTGCTAGGTCAAAAGTATACACACAGCAACATACATTATCAATTTTGGTGATGTAGAAAAGTTACAATCAAATTAAATTAGCTTCATGACTTGGCCTCTTAACTTCATGTGAGTGATTATGATTGACGACACCTGTTGACTTCTCTGAGCCCATTGAAATAGGGCTCATGTGATGCAGTCATTAGACTCGGTTACAAACACGACAATGGGAAAGTAAAAGGAACTCAGCACAGATCTGACATTGCTGTATGTATACTTTTGACCCAGCAGATTTGATCACATTTTCAGTAGACGGATAATAAATCCATAAAAGAACCAAACTTCATGAATGTTTTTGTGACCAACAAGTATGTGCTCCAATCACTCTTGTCACAAAAAAATAAGAGTTGTAGAAATGATTGGAAACGCAAGACAGCCATGACATTATGTTCTTTACAAGTTCATGTAAACTTTTGACCACAACTGTATATTTTTTAATCATTCTGTCATATTTTCAATTGTTTCTGCTTTTGGTACAAGGTACTTGGTTGTCATTTTTTCAAGTGTTTACAGACTTTTAATTACTTTTTAAAAATTAAAACAACAACAAATCTAGCATCTTTTTCTGGTGTTATTATAGAATGTACTCGCGTTTAGACACTGTACTTCTGTCCCGCGATGTCCCTGACTAAAGAGGCTGAAGCTAGCATGACGTCACACGTGCTTCGCACTGTTGCTCAAATTGGACTTTCTTTTTTTAAAAGCTGCCACTGTCTTCTTAATATTTGCACATTTTGTAGATGGCTGTCCGCTCGTATATCTGCAATATATATAAAAATCACGTCCACATTGCAGACATGCTGACAACGATCTAAACAATGGCGTGCGTTCTGTTTACATCCTTTTTCGGTAGCACGGTTTTCACTGATCAAAGTCTTTTTTTGGTGGTCAAGTTTTCGGTACATCACTTATCAATAGTGCGCAAATAATAGGCTAGATATATCAATTCATATTGTAACGACCAGCTAATGTTAATGTTTTATGTTTGTGTGGTTTGGATTTGATGTTAGTTTTTCCCATGTTTACAAACACATCGTCTGTGCCTGAAAGGTGATTGGCGGAGAATGAGCAAGCGTTGTTGTCAAGGAGACAAAAGTGTTTTAATGGGAGGTAAAACCTGTTGGAATTGTGCTGTTGTTTGTTATCATAACATTGGTAATTAAAGTTAAAAACTTTGTGTGATTTTTTCTGGGGGCTACAATATATTATATTTTTTTAAAAAGCCCTTATTTTCAAGGAGTGGTGGTAATAAAAATGCTGTGGCAGCCTGCCACATTGTATTACATTAAGGGGAAACACTGGTGTGCACAATTGACGTCCTGGCCACTGTCCCGTTTAAATACAGCAACAGAACATACATATCTCACATACCTGTCTTTATTCGTGTGTTAGCTTGAAAAAATTCAAATCTGATCTTTTGGGTTGTCAAGTTGTGCAATTAAAAGCTGAACAGTGTGTCAAGGACAAAGAATAAAGTGCACTGTAAGTTTATCATGCTTGTTAAATTAGCGAGGCAAATTCGCCCATGGTCTTCTACAAAAGTAGTGGTAAAGTAAGTGGTCTTGCACGTGCTCTACCGTCTTTAAAAGTAACGGTAATTCAGTACAGTATGAGTAATTTCGAAATATTAGCTTAGGCCTACTTACTGTTGCGTAGTTATCTGGACGGTTAGCCTGAAGACGGTGCTTTAAGTTGGTTGTATTTATACCGTAGAAAATCGAGCCACAGGGTTTGCAACGCGTCTTGTTGTCAACTGCGGCAGAGGTGAACTGCGTCCATATGTTATTTTTCTTCCAAGTGTAAAAGACATATTGGATTTAGGCGTGTAACAGGACAGTTGGGATGTAGCGTTATGAAAATTTCAAAACACGGTTATTGTGATCAAAATGATCACGGTTATCATTATTACCGTGGTATTGTTGAATGTGCTCAAAAATGAATTATACACACACTGAAAACTTTGGACCAAGTATTTTTTTAAATTATAAATAGACACACTGTTAGAAAACCCACTATTTTGCATGTTTTTGTGTTTCTTATGCTTCACTGAGGGTGTTTTAGTCTGTATTATATGTTTGAATGGCTAAATGTTTATTATTTTAAATACTGTTGTGTACTGTGGCCTATTAATATTTAAGTCAAAAGTGCATAACAAATAAAATCTATTACAATTATGTCAGGCGTTGTGTTCTACTTTGTAAAACACCTCCGTCTCTCCCTCTGAGGACTGCTCGATCATCATATTTCAGTCCTAAAAGAGCACAGCTAGTAGGTTCAAAGTGCACTATTGAATATCTTAGTTGCTCTGACAGCAATTTGTTTATATACATTTAGATTTGGGTATGTTGTTTTTTAATGGGGAAATACGATTAATGTCTCTATTTTTCAAGCTAGCGACCCGGTGCCAGTCACTCTCTGAGTGCAGTTATCAATCTTGGTTTTTCGATAATTTTCATTTAAAAGGGTAATATTAACCTAAGGGATTTTTGCCGTGGTCATCATTATTACCGTTGATCGTTACACCCTTAAAATCCAGTTTTGTTTTCCCAGTAAAAAAACCACCTGCCTGAAGACTAAGTTAAATGTGATTGGATTTTGTCTGTCAACATTTCTGTCTTTTTTTAATTTGTCAACTAAATTGTCAATTAATTGTGTCATTGTTTTAGTCAACGTGCATTTGTTGTGATTAGTTATTGTACTATTTTAGTCAGTGGAAAACAGGTTGTTGACGATAACTAAGATGGAAATTTTTAGTCAACAAAATTGACACGGAGGGCCTGGTCCCAGTTAAGGTGACTGCAACTCTATTGTAAATTTAAAAATTGCAGTGGTACCTCGGTTTTCACAACTTGGCTAAGGCTTTTTAGGTTTTTCACCAAAAGTGTGTCTCGGTTTTCATAAACTGTCTTGTTTAGTGATGCTGATAAACATTTTGGTATTCAACTCGACCAGATCCAATTTCGAGTCCCAATCCAATATTTGGACAATAAATTATAGAACTCAAAATGTTATATAGCAAGTAACTAGAGGAAACATAATACATTTTTATAAGGCTTATCTGAAGTGTATAGTTTGCTAATATTGTTGTAAATCAGACGGTGTTCGATTTGTGGTATTGAATGATACATAAAACATTTTTAACACAATAAAGTAGCTAGTAGAATTTTTCTTGGCTTCGCAAACAAAGATTTAAGAACATTGACCACGTCTGGTGTAGGCTCACTGGTGGCTGACGAGGCCGATTTGTGACAGGTACACTCTGCCACAGCGACTTCAGAGAAAGACAAATCCAGGGTTTGTGCTGTGGCAACACGGTTCTTCTTCCGACTACGCTTGTCGAGGGCAGCCCTATGGTTGCTTTCAAAGGAGGAGACTGACTGGTGAACTGCATGTCGCCAAATCTGTTGGTCAGTGACAAGGGCTGACTTCTGTCGAAGGTCGATGTGGCAGGTACGTAGACAGGGATTTATTCAGAGAGTCTTTGTACATCTTCATTGGTGCTCCTCTGTCATTGTGCCCGGTGGAGACGTGCCCTGCCCAGTGTACTGTAGCTGTGTTTTCATAAGCATGGCCTCGACACCGGTGATCCCCGCTAGTTGAAGCACCTCAACATGTGTGATCCAGTCGCTCCAGTGGATATTGAGGATGGAAAAGAGACACCTTTGGTGGAAAGAGTTGAAGGGTGACCCCTGACTCGGAGCCATACAGGAGGGTGCACACTGATCTTTGTGGCTTTCTTCAGGTGCTTGTTGTTTCAGACACGACAGTGGAGTCTGCCGTAAGCCCTACTTTGCTTGGCTAGTCTGTTGTTCACCTCTTTGTCGATTGTTGATGGTGCACCCCAGGTAGGCGAACTGTTGGACTGCCTTAAGTTCTATCTCGCCAATTGTAATGTGGGGGCCGGCTGATGGAGAACCTCTGTCTTCTTCAGGCTGACTTCGAAACCGAAAATCTGGAATGCCTTTGCGTAGCAGGATGTTGCAGGGCAGTCTCTGTGGGTTACGAGGGCAGAATCGTCAGCAAAGAGTAACTACCGAATCAGTTGCTCTAGGGTAGGGCTCCCCAAATGTATGTATGTACAGGTATATGTATGTATGGATATGAGGGGTGTAAAAATGTATCGGTACAAACTGATAACTGATCTTAAATTTAGAGATATGAATACATCATTTGGCGAGCCTCTGGATCGATCTATATGTAGTATAGATCGGTCGATGTCCGGTTGATTGAATTGGTTGATTGTAGATCTGATACAAAATAATGGCCGCTCAAATCTTGCGAGACTTCTGTGATGACGTAGTACGAGAGTACCATTCTCGTTTGTGACTGACAATGACAGAGCAACATAGCAGACAGCACCAAAAGAGTTCACAAACAATGCACCCCAAATATTAAATCTAAAGTGTAGTACACGTTTGGATTTGGTTTATGAAAAGAATAGTCAGTTGGATAAAAGTATGGCCATTTGTAACGTTTCGAAAACCGCGATAAAATAGCGGCAGCACAACTAATCTGAGTACTCACCTGTTGTGACGGCATCGGGACACTCAAGCCGGCGATGAGGGAGCTAAGGATGCTAATGCTAGCAGACCTACCAACTGGCAAGACAAGAGGACACTGATTTGAAAGACTTTCAGCTCCAACTTGGCCACAACTCTGCAAAGTAATCACAACAGCTACTACACTGTTCATTGTGCTAAAGACCTCACTCAGTGCTCCTAAGTCTGAGAGTCACGCAATTTAACCCTTTCTCACGCCACACTTGATAATTCTCACGCTTATATTTCCCCCTCTACTACTGGTAATTTATTTTTTGTAATAAACGTGTTACCTTGCGTCCTGCCATAGTTCGAGTAATTCAGATTACTGAAAGAACCAATCACAGACAAATCCATAAATTATTGTCCCTCAAAACCAGCCAGCCACGGAAGGCACCACGCAATGTAACCCAAAAAGAAGCAAAGTAAGGCAGGTCTTTGCGTATTCATATTCACACACACACTTCAGTGCAGTGTTGTCAACTTGGTGACATCCTCGTTAAATCTAGAATCTTTCCAACTCCTCTTCGTTACTTTATTTCTCAAAAGCGACGAGCGACAAACCTAGCTTTTTTTTTTGGTGGTTGGAGACATTAAAACGCGTAACACTCAAATGTCCTCCAAGTACAAGTGGTGCTGCTGTGAGCCTCTCCTCACAGGCGGTCCCTTGTCTACTGAATGTCTGTTCTTAGACATGTTGTAGTGAAAACAAGTTTTGTTGTACTTTTAAATGCAATCACAATGAAGTCTATTGCATTTTTGTCAGAGCAGAGAGGAGACGCACACCCACTCTGTGCAAAGCTACCGCTGTTTCTGCCTTGGTTGAGATGTAGTTGTTTCATCACTGTCACGCTTTAAATAAAAACAAAATCATCGTTCTTGTAAATGAGCCAGTCAATAGATTTGGTTAGTTTGTGAATATCTCAAACTTTCAGTATTTTGATCAAAATTCATACTCTAACATTTAACAATGTATAACAAATAAAAATACAACTAAACTAAGAATCAACAGAAGAATATTCATTTACAGTTCTAATCATCATTTGCATTTTTTTAACTCGCACATCTTTTCTTTAAGTTGATGGATTGCGATGCCTTGAAGTTGACAGTTGTAATATTTGCGAATAATTAATACAGGGATCACCTGTTTTGTATGTGTCTATTTAAAAACTGACACTTTGTCACTGAGTGCAGTTGGTGTGAGGTTGAGCACAAGTTGTCATTCAATGAGGATATTGCACATCTAGTTTGCACTCTTCGATGAAGTATGAGGTATGTGGCAAGGTAAAAATATTAGTGGCGTGTCATTTATTCCACTTTAATGTATGTGGTGCTTTTATTTAATTAAACATTACACGTTATAGCATAAAGACAATAACCTTACTGAGAGATCTCCTTCATAAATAAAGCACTATTGAAATGTTGCCAGTCATATTAGTGTAACAAATATCTCACCTTTCTTTTGGTCACAGTAGTTTTCATAGTGATGAAAGTTGGAGACCTGCTTTATCCTAAAGCTGCACACTAAATTTGTTTTGTTTTAAGTTGAGCAGGACAGACTCCTGTTAAAAGAAATATGTTTATTTTTATTCCGTCAAACTAAGCAGGAAATATTTATATTTAAGACAAGAAAAACAAAAATGTTGACTTAGTGCTTACTGTACTTGTTGTCACTAGGTTTTGACCAATTGCATTTGTATCCAAATATTAGGGTATTTTCTTATGCAAATGTTACTCATGCAAGCAAATATTAACCTTTGATTACTGTAATCATTATCAATCACATATCTTAAATGTGATTAATCAGAGTTAAACATGTAATCAATTGACAGTCCTAATATCTATATAAATATATGTGTGTATGTATATATATATATATATATATATATATATGCACTGTCTGTGCGTGTGTGTGAGATAATAATTGTCCTGGAAATTATTAAAATGATCAAAATATAGTAAATATACACATTCATAACAATATGTAATATATTCAATGTTATATAGACTTGCAGTGTGTATATAAAACATTGCTGGAGGGTTTTGAAGTTGTTTTAGAGGGCTTTGAATGCTACAATGGTGACTCCCATTACCCACATCTTTCAAGCGTTATTTATCATCTTTAAAATCGTAAAAAAAATCTCATGATTGTGAACGGTAGGCAAAATTCCAAAACAAAGTGCAGTTCCCCTTTAACCGACAAAATTAAGACTGACGTGGTGAAGCTCTATTTTCATTTGCACTTACATTTTATTGACAGTTTATTTTGAGAAACATATTATATATTTTATTTACATCCCTTTTCCTCTAGTTCTGCAGTGATAATGCTTGGAAGAAACCTACCGGTTGTTCATTTTCTGCCATGGTGGTAATATTTTAGAAGCGGCTTCTAGACGATGCACTTGTTACAGCTTGCAGTCAAGCACACACCTTCTGCATGTGTGTAAGTTAAAGTTAAAGTACCAATGATTGTCACACCCACACTAGGTGTGGTGAAATGTGTCCTCTGCATTTGACCCATTCCCTTGTTCACCCCCTGGGAGGTGAGGGGAGCAGCGGGCAGCAGCGGTGGCTGCGCCCGGGAATCTTTTTTGGTGTTTTAACCCCCGATTCCAACCCTTAATGCTGAGTGCCAAGCAGGGAGGTAATGGGTCCCATTTTTATAGTCTTTGGTATGACTTCGCCGGGGTTTGAACTCATGACCTACCAAACTCAGGGCGGACACTCTAACCACAAGGCCGCTTAACAAGGAATATGGAAATGCAGTTGAGTCTACCTGAGCGTGCATCCCTTTTTGAAGTGAGTTTTAATGTGTTTGAGTACTGTCGTTAGCATGTTAACACTGGGACACAGTTGTGGTAGAGATTGGCTGGGCTCCGCAGCTTATCAGCTGATCAACACTCCGGTAATAAAGGCAAATATTGGTCCTCGATCATGGTATTGAGATCGGGACATAGCTTGTCTTTTTTTTAGTATGATTTAATCATACGTTGACAACTCAGTCACTGTGCTGTTATTTATTGAGTACGACAGCAAAATAATTACAAACCGTAGAGCCAAATAAAGTTGTAAATTGTAGTAATCGCTCAATCAAAGTCAATGAGAGAATTCGATTTTCCAAAGTGTCACAGAACGCACCACACTGCTTCGCTAAGTATACTGTACAGTAGCAATATACTTTTAAGGGTGATATTGTGCTTACCGGCTGTCTTCCGTAGTTTTGCACAGGGCCCTAGTCTTGCACTGTTACCTTGATAGCAAAGATGGACTGGAAAGTTGCTCACGCTAAAGACTTGCAACAAAGCACTACGTGCGGTCTGCCATTTTAAATGTACCCAGCATGCTCAGATTACCTCAAAGATTAGTTCCACCTTGTATTATCTGCTGATGTCAAGGGAGAAGGGGTGACAAGCAGTTTGCCAGAACACGTAAGATTGCATGTAAGTACGAAAAGCTGGGGAGTCACAACAGTGTGACGTTTTGTGCTGGAAAGCTGCCTTGTGTGATTGCATAAGTTGACAAAAGTTGTGTGAGCACTCAGCCGTTGTCTGTGCATACTTGGATATAACATGAGTGCCAACATTTTGATAAATAAGGTAAGAAACACCATTGAATTCAAGAAATAAGTTGTAGCAAAGTAACAAGGTAGTGTTTGTGGGGCTTGCCCTCCCTCTCATATTTCTTTTGCTGCTCATCATCAAAAATCTTCAATAAAGTTAAACGTGATGTTAAATGTTCCCATATCCATTTTATGCATTTTAAATGTACAGTAGTTTGCTTTGTAACATGCATGTAAAATGTAAGGATTCTCTATAAATTGTGTTTTGGGGTTTTTGTTTATTCAATTGAATTTACATTATTTGCTTTTGGGCATTTTTCAGTGTTCATATGATTACGTTTTCAAAGGACCCTTTAAAAAAGGTTTTATAAAAAAGAAAATAACTTTTCTTTGTTTTTCCTTCTTTTTTCTTCACTTTCTCTTTTTCTCACCACGCCTGCCTCTGGCCAGACAATGTCCTTTTTGTGTATTTGCATTCCTGGCTCCCATGCTCTAATAAACAAAGGGAAGGCGCTCCCATGTTTTTGTGGCTGCACATTGGAGGGTTCAATACTGACTGATGTGGTGTTTGTATGACCTGAAAGTAGAAAATGAATTTTATCACAGATATCACCGTGCTGAATCCAGTGGTTTGTTGCCTTCCATATATTTTGCAAATTCCAAGTAGAATTACATTACATAATCTACAATACATTTTTTTTTTCTGTAGAGTTTATATAACATTCTAATATTTAATCAAAGTTTGAAATTGCTAATCATTTTTAATATTTTTGCATTAAAAAAAAACATTCTTGACTGCAGTCACGTTTTACATTTTCACACAAGTGTAAAAAGAAGTTTAAAAACTCCACCTATTGTATGGAGGCACTAAATTCACTTATTCTTCTGTTGGTAGCCGTTTTTAAAATCCACAATAATATGAATACATGTCTAGAGTCTCATGTGACTACTTTATTGCTGTATTTTTCAAGCAATTTTTTTGGTGAAATTCTATGACTCTTTTACTATCAAAAAGAGCCATTCTGCCCCATCTTCCGCTAAAGAAAAACAATATGAATAAATAAATAATAACAAAACATAACAGGTTGTATACTTTAAAACAGGTGTGCCAAATTTGGCCCGCCGAGTCGTTTCTCTTGGCCTCTCAAAGGGTGGCATACCAAATGTAATTCCTATTCATGCTGACCTCTTTCAAGCTAGTTGCCATCTTTCCATTATTCATACTTAAAATCGCTGTTTGACTCGAGACCCAAACTCAAAAGGTTTGGGCAACCTGGCTTTCAAAGTTCTTAAAGTATTCTTTAGTTTTACAGGCAAATAAATATGTCTTTGCAGAATTAAAATCTCTTTTCTTTTTTGGTATATATTAGGGATGTAACTGTATTGTAGATATCGCTTTATTGCAGTTTAAAAATCCTCACAATAATGCAGTGGCGTGTGACTGAGTTAAACAAAAACTTGATGACTGTAGTTTTTTTCTGGCGCTTTTGCATTAGCCGGTCTGAAAATAAACTATATCTCCCAAATCCTCTGCGCAGCGCTGGACCGACAAGGTTGGGGGGTGTGGAAGGCCGTAAAGGGGAGAAAAGGAGGAAATATTCAGGAAAAGTGTGTTCGTAGTAGATAAGAGAAATTTCCTAATCATATCATCAGAATCCATCAATAACTTTTTGAGTTATGTTGCTAACAAACAGACAAACAAACCCTGGTAAAGACATAACCTCTTTGGTGTAGGTAATAAAGTCTGCGTACTGCAAAGCAAAGCAGCATCTTCGTCTTAAATGTTTCAAAGGTGACACCGCCATGGGGGGGAAGCGCCAATAGTAGCACCGACACTGCACACTTGAAAATCTATTCAAATCTAGCGGAGCTAAATATCAATTTGTGAGGTATTTTCATTATTTAAAGGTGCCATATGTAATAATTTCATGTCAAGCCATCATTAAATGGCCCTGATATGTCAAAAGGCATTAATAAATCATGTTCTTTTTTTAATACCTTTATAACTGATAATGGTAGTTCAGCTGGGATATGCTCATTTCAAAATTAGATTTACAGCCCCGAAATATTATTGTTTTAATTTCGATGCCCCACCCTCCACTGTTTGACCAATTAAAAAGTCAGTGAGTGTGTTACATCCAAGTTGCCAGTTACGCAACGCCCTCTTCGTCGAGCTACTGCCACTGGTAAAGTTACTAAACATGTCAGACCTTAGTAAATCTAAAAGGCGTTGTTACGATTCTCAACTTATTCATGACAAAGCCCGGAACAAAACGAGATTTGTATCGGGGATGAAAGATGGAGAAGATTGAAGGCGGAGAAGATGTTTTCATCTGACGCCAAACTTGCTAATTTCCTCCTTGATAGGTAAGTCAGGCATTTACGTTTTCTTATTACTTGTAATGAATGGAAATGGACATTTGTGTCCAATACAGTCTATTATCGTGTCTAACAAAGCTTGTATGTTCAGGCAACGAATGCTTAGCATGCTATCCCGGTCAATGACACATCGACATATAGGGTCACGGAGGAGATATATGCCCGTTAGCCTGTATGTCGATGTGTTATCCAACTGACAGATATTTTGCGACAAATAAAACCTATGTGGATATGGGTAGTGTCAGTGCCTATTTCGTTTCCAATATGCTGATACGCTGAGGAAATTTGTTCCAACATTAGCGCGACTATTTGCGATTTCTGCATCAGGCACATATGGGGTGGTATTTGCTTGGCACAATATAATGCATTACATGTAATGATTTTCTACTTTGTGTATTGACATTGTAGTAGGCTATATTATTTATGCGTAACGTGGGTTGGCTCATAGAATTGCACTCTGCACAGAAAGATGGTGATGTGCGTACATGGAAGAGAATGCTGTGCTTAAGGTGGCTGAACGAATTGTGGCGGTAATTTTACTGTTGGCCTTGGCTTGCCATAAAAGTAGGCCTATGCGATATATAATGTATTATATGTTATTATATATGATTAATTTGATGGTGGTCCGTGCGGTCAAACTAGACATTTTAGCAGGATAATGCCAACAATCCGTCCCGACTCTTGATGAAAATATTGCTGCGTAACTTAACAAATACATTTGGTTAATCGACATCAGCAAAATGTGGCATAATAACTAAGTAAACCATCTTGCAAGAAGCATAAACAAGAGAAATCTACAGCGTAGGACTCCTCGATTGCCAAATTGAGTAGGATTTGCATTTGGCTGTGTATCTGGCAACCTCAGTCATGGAGAGTGGGAGGGGACTACAGAATTGTGACCTTGATTACAGTACCATTTCTGGCCACATTACTACATATGGCACCTTTAAAGTTAAATTGTCAGTTAACTTTTCAGAGAAACAGCATTTTCCAATCTGATATTTAAAAAAATGTCTATTGCAGAAGAACTGCTTATTAAAAAAAAATTGTTTTAGACTTGTTACACTGGATGTCACTTCATAGACACTTAACTGTAAGTTGTTTTTTTTATATTTGCTTGAAACAGTGGACGTTTCTGCACAATAATTTGTCCTTAAAAATACATGTTTGTTGCATTAAATATGATTAGCACATGTCGACATGTGGGCATTATGTTTGTTTTCACAGTGTGTTTAGATTAGATTTAGATTTATTTTATTTTGGGCAATTCCACAATAATATTGTACCTTGGCCTTAATACCGTGACAATATGTACCGTATGATTTTGATATCGTTTCATCCCTAGTATACTGTATATTGATGATTAGCTTACCACTGAGGTTGCACACCCAAGAAGCAGACATTTCTTACGTGCACATTCCAGCTCCATTTTCCTTGCCTTCATCGCGCTCATCCAATCACCAATCAGGACACATTCATGGCCTTAGTCGGAAATTATACAACCCGTTCTAAGGCGTTAAGAAAAAATCTCAGCAGAGAGCCACACCAATGAGGCTGAAAAGTCCCGGGTGTAGGACACCAGCCTTAGAAACAATGTCATCTCATTTTCCTATTAGCATATCGTATTGAGGCAGTGGTGCTGCTGCTGTGGCATGATGCCATTTCTATGATCACTAGTGGTAATGGTGTGGCTATGTATGTGTGTAGTGTGCATATGTACACTACCGTTCAAAAGTTTGGGGTCACATTGAAATGTCCTTATTTTTGAAGGAAAAACACTGTACTTTTCAATGAAGATAACTTTAAACTAGTCTTAACTTTAAAGAAATACACTCTATACATTGCTAATGTGGTAAATGACTATTCTAGCTGCAAATGTCTGGTTTTTGGTGCAATATCTACATAGGTGTATAGAGGCCCATTTCCAGCAACTATCACTCCAGGGTTCTAATGGTACAATGTGTTTGCTCATTGGCTCAGAAGGCTAATTGATGATTAGAAAACCCTTGTGCAATCATGTTCACACATCTGAAAACAGTTTAGCTCGTTACAGAAGCTACAAAACTGACCTTCCTTTGAGCAGATTGAGTTTCTGGAGCATCACATTTGTGGGGTCAATTAAACGCTCAAAATGGCCAGAAAAAGAGAACTTTCATCTGAAACTCGACAGTCTATTCTTGTTCTTAGAAATGAAGGCTATTCCACAAAATTGTTTTGGTGACCCCAAACTTTTGTACGGTAGTGTATGTATATATTTATAATTTATGTATATACAAGTTCATTACGTTTGTACATAGAGTGAACAGGTAGTTCTAGCTCAGAGTAATTTATGATTTAAAGAAAAGGGGTGGGATTAAATAAGAGTAAACTTCTTCTCACTCCTTTTCAAATATGTAAAAAAAAAAAAAAAAAGTCCATTGCTCATTTTGTTTGATTTTCTTCGTTTTTTATTCTCCATTGTTTTCATTTTGTTATTATGGCTGTTAAGGCTATAGCACTGTATTGGATCAGGCTTGCTCTTGTTTTTTTGCATATTTGAAATAAAAATATATCAAATCAATCTTTTAATTGGTAAAAGGCATTTTGTGTTTTTTGGAAATGAAATCCTTCTTTGTCTGTCTAAATCAGCAATGTGCTTGACCAAGTACGTACTTAGCTTTTTCGTGTACCTGGTATCTTTGCTTCAGCGCATCTCATATATGTGCAGGACTCGTACAGGAAACAGGTTGTGATTGACGGTGAGACCTGCCTGCTGGACATCCTGGACACTGCAGGCCAGGAGGAATACAGCGCCATGAGGGACCAGTACATGAGGACGGGGGAGGGGTTCCTGTGTGTGTTCGCCATCAACAACACCAAGTCCTTTGAGGACATTCATCAATACAGGTGTGGAAAAATAAAAATAAAGAGTTAATTATGACATTGATTTTTTTTAATGAGTGTGTGTGCACACTTTTGCATTGATTTTTTGAATGAGTCTGCACCCAATTCGTATATGCAGTGTGTTGAGAGTCTAGAGAGAGAGCGAGATAGAGAGAGAGGCTGTGTTTCCATTATGTGTGTGCCAGCTCTCTGCAGTGGTAGGGTGATGTCATGCTGTAGCATTTAACACGGCTAAAGAAAGCTTAGCCCCCAACTGGAGGATTACAGCCACTGCCAATGACATCGATCCTGACTTAATTAAGGTAGCCAGAGATGGTACTCCCAAGGACAAGGAAAGAGAAAGAGTTCCTTACAAGGCTTTTGGTCTAAGATACATCAAATAAACAAGGCAACTCATATCCATTCAGATTGTCAAAGTAAACATTTACGTGGCTAAACTATTCGTTTTGACCGATCTAATGCCAGATTTTAGTAATGTAACTCGTTAATTTGTAGATTAATGCATCACTGTTGCGTCACAATAATTGCATATAATGGATGTTGTATTTGACATTGTATGTGAATAAAAAAAAATTCTGTGCAACGCTTTCCTCATTTGACTTATAACAGGGCAATAGTCTGAGGCTGGTAAACACCATTAATGGTGTTGGTGACAGATGGGTAGGCTTTAAACGGGGTGGATGTGTCCTGCTGCACTGTGGCTTTAGGAGAAGGAACTAACAGATTGATCGGACCCCCTCCTTTGAGTTACTTCCTTCTGGCCACTGTAGAAATGAGGTAATGCTCTTTGCCGCCTGCCTGTTGTCCATCTCCATCCCTCCCTCACTCCGAGCTAGTGTCCGCCTTCTTTCAGCAGTGCAGCACACAAGCGATACTGGATCCTCCGCAGGGTCCTAGAACTCCCTGGGTGGTTGGCTCTCCAGTGGTGTAGCTGCTGTCTTTAATGAGGCAGTAAGGCTCTCTGACAAGGGAAATTGCACTTTGATTAAACATTGCATCTTTGGGGCAGTTTGGAAAACAGCTTAAGAATCTTAATGATCAGTTATGGATCCATGTTGTTTTGTGTGCAGAGAGCAAATCAAACGAGTGAAGGACTCAGATGATGTTCCCATGGTGCTTGTGGGCAACAAATGTGACCTCCCTGCACGCACGGTGGATACAAGGCAAGCCCAGGAACTTGCCCGCTCCTATGGCATCCCCTACATTGAAACCTCCGCCAAGACACGGCAGGTACATGGTGGACAATAAGCTTTAACCCACACAGTTAGTCAAACCATTTTGAAAGTACAATATAACCAATACCAGCAACTGTTGATTGTTCAACTGTCAGTATGCATGCACTGACCCCTGATGTAATTTTTGGTCCGATTAAAACAAACTATAGTCCGTTTTTTTCTGCTAGTAGCTAGGGTAAAAATATATATATTTTTGGGTCCATAACACCAAATGCACACCTACACTGTGCTGCACCTTTCTGTAGTCATCAAGTTTAGCCTTAGAGGGTGGGGACATTCTTTCTTTTTTTGAATGTTTCAAGCATTTAAACTGTTAAAATCTCAGCAATATGTTGTTTTGTGTTGCTAAAATTATTTTACAGTGCTGCAGGCAATGACTCATAACCAGCAGAAACAGAAAAGCGTTTGAAAAGGTCTCAAAAGTAGTGATTGCTGCGCAGCCGGCATCTCTGACTCACTGTACCACGTTATGTGCAGCCACATACAGCAGCCTCACCTTTACACAACATCACAGAACCAGCTAGAGGTCTGTCGTGCTATCATACATGTCAGGGCATGCAAAGAATCAAGTCATGGCCGTTTTTTTCTCACTTAGTATGATACTTCGATGAAAAGTATTTAAGATGATTGCCATGGTAACATTGACACAGATTTGCTGTCCCTCAGAGGATGTGCTCATTATCCCAAAGTGAAGGGGCTCTGTAGATTCTCATCACTTTTATGTTTTCCTGGTGTTCTCTAGCCTGTTTTTTTAATTTTGTAATAAAACCATACCGTATGACATGAAATATATGTTCATACAATGTCCATGTAAGGTCTCAGAATTCTTACAGAAATTGTACAATTAGAATTCTGCAACTGTGCAAGATATCCATTTGTGAGCGATGGATCCATCATGCAATCTGTGTTTGTGTGTGTGTGTCCACACAGGGAGTTGAGGATGCCTTTTACACACTGGTCAGGGAAATTAGGCAGCATAAGCTAAGGAAGCTGAACCCACCCGACGAGAGTGGTCAGGACTGTATGAGCTGTCGCTGTGTGGTATCGTGATGAAGGTGAGACTCCTTTGACTGCTACTTTATGAAATGAAAAGTTCCATAGAGCCTCTGATGTCCAATGTCCCAAAACTTTAGACATCATGCATATTGCAAACCTTGTTATTTCGCTTTTTGTGTCGAGTCTACACAAGGGGCAATAAAAGAAAAACGTTAACTTTAGGGATGTCGACTGATATAACCGGCCAATGTTGCTGTATAATCGGATCATGCCGGTATAACATTTTCTGCGGATATTTATTTGTTACAAACAGAAGTAAAAGTTTATCTTCTGCGTCAGACATATAGAATGTCGTCACTGAAAATTACGCTTCTAACTTTGTATGTCTTTACCAATTCAGCCTGCATTAATACATATTAATGTGTTAAAGCTGCACGATTATAGCCAAAATAATGATCAATATTATTCTTATCAATATTAAAATCATGATTATTCATTATGTTAGGTAAAACATGGGGCCTGATCTTCTAAAGACCAAATGCCACATGCTAAACAGTGTGTGCAAACTATTAGTGGGCTTGTTGCGTGTGATCTACTAAGACTGAGTGTACAATTGATAACAAGTGCAAAAGTGGTGCAGACAGCCTTATTTAAATGAGGGTTTTGCATGTACTATGCAACTTTCACAATGGAGACACGCATTTTTTGCACATTTATGTTATCACCTGTGGCGTTTTGATATATTTTGAAAAATACAGCAACCCTTATGTACCACTTTTTCTGGGCAACTTAGAAGCGATCCAGAACCCACTTTTTTCGCGTGCTGAAGGTGCATGCTGGAAGATGCTGGCACTAACTGCGAGCAAGTGTTGGATTGTTCTAGCCACAAGAAAATGCATATTGCGAGAATTTTTTTTCAAATTTATGAAAAAACAAAGGTCATTAAAAAAACACTGCAGCAGACACCAAAAATGCATCAATTGAATGAGTTTTAGTCAGCCACTTAAGTCATCTAACAGCTATGAAATTAGAAAAGAATATTGCTGAATAGTCATTATGTCTAATATTAAAATTTTTGACAGTCCAAATATGTTGACAAGTATATGTAGGACAAAGCTGTTCATCAGTCTGGTGTCAGCATTTTCAGTCAGTACACACCACGTAAGAGGGCAGGTCAATCTATAAAATGGTAGTGGTCGACGCCAAGAGTAATTTTAGTATATGATCCATACTAGAATAATTAGATCAATATTTCTATTTTCTCAAAAAAAATTTTTTTGATTTTCTTAATGTTTACAAACTCAGATGACGGGAAAAATTATTCCAATGAATAATAGACAGTATTTTTTGATTTATTGTGTACTATTGACTTTGTTTTATTCAAACAGTTGTATTAACTACAAGAGTATAAGGAATTAGTATGAATATTGTGTTGATATTGTTGAACTGTCAATAGTACTCACCATGAATACATTTCTAAATGTACAGTTAAAACATGTGATCGGTATTGGAATTGATATCGGCTGATCTCACTCATGGATGGATGATCGGTATTGCCAGCATAAATTCCTGATAGAAACATCCCTAACTAAAAGTGGACTTATTATGCAAAACCATTTGTACATGTTTTTGTGTACCGCATTTTTCGGACTATAAGTCGCTCCGTAGTATACGTCGCACCGGCCAAAAATGCACAATAAACACGAAAAAAACATACAGTATATACGTCGCACTGGAGTATGTCGCATTTTTGGGGGAAATTTATTTGATAAAATCCAACACCAAGAATAGACATTTGAAAGGCAATTTAATATAAATAAAGAATAGTGAACAACCGGCTGAATAAGTGTACGTTATATGACGCACAAATAACCAACTGAGAACGTGCCTGGTATGTTAACGTAACATATTATGGTAAGAGTCATTCAAATAACTTTAACATATAGAACATGCTATACGTTTACCAAACAATCTGTCACTCATGATCGCTAAATCCCATGAAATCTTCTTCCTCGTTGTCGCTCCTGGTATGCGCCGCTCCCTTTCTTTCTGCTGCTCGATCGCCGTTTTCTGCTGCATAGTTCACTACATCCAGCTTGTAATCTGCAGTATATGATTTCCTTTTCGGTGCCATTTTAGTTCAGCCCTTCTCAGTCTTTATAAGTTACCGCCAATGTTGATGTGATCCATTTTAAAAGCTCCGGCAGTAGCGTATAGCATATAGCAGTTAGCATTCTTTGACCCACAATGCACTTCTGCCAAACTATGAAAAAAACGTTGACTTATTGTCCGAAAAATACGGTATATGAGATCTGCATAAGTCCTGAAAATTTGAAATCAAACCTTGAAGGCACTGTGAAGATATTTATTACTGTATTTTTCGAAGTATAAGTCGCACTGGCCGAAAATGCATAATAAAGAAGGGAAAAAACATATATAAGTTGCACTGGCCGAAAATGCATAATAAAGAAGGGAAAAAACATATATAAGTCGCACTGGAGTATAAGTCGCATTTTTGGGGGGAAATTTATTTGATAAAATCCAACACCAAGAATAGACATTTGAAAGGCAAATTAAAATAAATAAAGTACAGTGACCAACAGGCTGAATAAGTGTACGTTATATGACGCATAAATAACCAACTGAGAATGTGCCTGGTATGTTAACGCAACATATTATGGTAAGAGTCATTCAAATAACTATAACATATAGAACATGCTATACGTTTACCAAACAATCTGTCACTCCTAATCGCTAAATCCGATGAAATCGTATACGTCTAGTCTCTTACGTGAATGAGCTAAATAATAATATTTGATATTTTACGGTAATGTGTTAATAATTTCACACATAAGTCACTCCTGAGTATAAGTCGCACCCCCGGCCAAACTATGAAAAAAACTGCGACTTATTGTCCAAAAAATAAGGTAAACAATCTTGCCTTCCTTCATACTTCCGCCATATGAGACGATTGGAATTTGCCCAACTTGTGACATTTTTACAATTAGCAGATATCGCCATATACTGTATGGTAGAGAGTCTGCCATTGTAGTCTAACACTGTAGTCAAATAGTTCCTTCTTTTTCTCTATAGTCTTGTTGTGGGGCTGATTGGCTCATACGTTCACATGCATCCTTGGCTGTTGCCATCTCTAATAAAAAAGTAGAACATAGTCTTAACTTATCTGTCAGTAGACTCGATTTGGAAGCGTTAAAAACTACAACATGGCTGACGGGGAGAAGACGTGGTCGACGGGCACCCACGTAAATAAGACGGCACGTCCTGAAGAGACGGTCAGAAAGAGACTTGAAGATGGTCTTTAAAACATAATGTATGCCAAATGTTGACCAAACAACCATCATTACATGTTATTTAGACAATAAGGGAAATGTTGTAAATGTAGAAAAAAATCAATATATGACCCCTTTAAACCAATACAGTCAATAACAATAACTAATATAATATAATATGGTGATGACAACAATTCCGTTAATTCCAAAGGAAAATCTGTACAAAATAATTGTGGGTTGTTAAGTTTCCTGTAATTACCTTTGAAGTTTCACTGTAGCTCTGCAAAGTAAAACATTAAAACTAGTGTGCTCATATTTCAGTTTGACAAGTACAAATCAAAACACTCACACCGTCCTGTTACGCTGTCATCTTTATCCCCCAGCTTACCTTCACAGCCTGGAAAGAAATGCCATACAGCACAAGAAGCCGCCGCATGGACTTGAAAATAGGAAGAGAAAACTGAATGAAAAGATAGAGGAATCGATCCGCTGTCTAAACCAGAGCCCTTTTTATAGAAAAGATGATTTTGACTGTTGCCTATGTGGCTACCTGAACAAGCTTGGCCTGCCCCACCTTTTTGTTGTGGTCCACATGGACTAATGAGCAACACCACTAAAGACAAAGGTCAACCCAAGCATGGTGTCGTTCAGTAGCTAACTTATTGTTTTCAGTCTCAACACTGGTCCAACAAGGGCTGCTTCGGGACCACACCTCATCTTGAAATGCTCATTCCACTTGTGCCCTGCTTTTTTTTCACTGGGCCTGGATTGGCATTGGACATTGATTTCCTGGCTTGCCACACACATAACCCACTTTGGGGGAGAGAAAAAAAAAAACATGTGACTACCTCCCTTTTAAAGGTAGAGGCAGACCTGGGAATTTGTAGAATTTGATGTTATGGTTTTAACTGTTAGCTTTGCTGTTAAAAAAAAAATGTATTTTGGTTTTGAACTGGAACATATTTTGTGGGTGGATGATCAGAAAATACCTGAGCACCACATGCTCAGGTATTTTTCATGATTGGTGTATGATGAAAAAGAGATTGGCATTTTGGTTCTGAATGCAGATGCCTTACATTATTTGCTAAGCGTTGTCTTTATGAAATAGTAATAATAATATTAACAATAATACAAGTTATGACACGTGTGAACATGGGTGCTGGTGCAGTGAGTTCTTGTCTTATTGAAAATGCACTGGGAGGCTACAGTGCAATTGCACAGTGACTACAGGTGAATATGATAGGAGCAACATGCTATGCTTGCACAATTACACAGTTTTAAATAGAATTAACCTTTATTTTGAAAGCGACCGCAATATGTGCGACAGTTATTTCACGTGTCAAAGTCTTTACAAAAAATCTATAAACAATTGCAGAGTGTAACACACACAACATGCCTCAGAATGCTCAAAATTCCCACACACATTACTACCCTCAAACTGTCCTAACTGTGTGTATACTGTACATGTGTGGCGTTCATGTGTGATTGGTGCTGGTTGTGGGGTTGCATAGCTTTTTTTCCCCGCAATGCTTGTTCTCCCTAATACTGTATTTGTCCGTTACATTGATAGAATTACTGTTCAGATCTGTCCATAGTGCTGTATATACAGCAGTGAGCACCTCCTTTATGTGTGCCACTCCAGAAAAAAGGAAGCATGTTAAGTTTAGCCACGCGCTGTACAGGACTTGTTGGGTAAAATACAACAAACCCAAGTCCTGCTAAATGTAACAAATAACCACCAAAAGCCTAACTGCATCACTCTTGCTCAATTTAGACGTCCTTAAGTGACTGTTTCATTTTGATTATGTAAAAGTACTACTTAATTCCCTGCAGAAGTGACCTGTTTAAGCATATTTCAAATTCTAATCCACCCCATTTTGTACATTTTTAGCCACTAAAAGTGATCAACCTTGCTACTGTGTGTAGGCTGAATATTTTTTAATTAACTGTTCATTCTTTGTTTGACGGATGTGAACTGTGAATGTGTATTTAGATATAATTTCAATGACACTGTGTTTAAAATGTCCAATGGATGTGGGAGGACCTGGTTCCACTCCATCCACCTTATACTGAAACATGTTTATGGAAAACGGTGTGACATGTACTAATTAATAATTGAATGCTTGTTGTCTACAGCTGTCAATCTTTATATATCACCTCCACAGCAGTTTCACAAATCTATGCATACATTTTCATCGTCTCTGAATGTCATGTAATGTTACCGCATGGATACTTAGCCAGTAAAGCCCAAGTAAAAAAGTCCAAAAAGACTGTACACGCCTTTAGCGGTTTGGACTCCAGTCACGGTTCCAATAGTTCCAAGGGCTCCTTTCTCCCTTGAATGAAAGTGTGTTTGGAATTTGTGAAAATGTTTAGCTATTTAAGATGTATGTACTCTTTAAAAACAACAGAAAAGATAAATGTATTGCAGGGCAGAAATAAAAAGATGTTGAGAGAAAAGTGTGTTTGTTCCATCACTAATGTACTATGCCATATATGCACTCTGCTGCCATCTACAGGACAGAGCATGTACATGTGTAAAGGACAAGATCAATTTATTGCAGCCTGCAGTGCAAATCGCAAAAAAATTGAATATTTTCCAGTTGAATACATTTACTGTGGTAGCACTTTATTGCATGACTAAAATGAACACACAAGCAATTAAAGCTGGGATGATGGTTCAATGATCAGCCATCCAAGTAGTAGACAGTGAACGGAAACACACTAACTGAAAAAAACATTTACATGTTGCCAATTAGCAGAAATGGAATATGTATTTCTAAATATTTTTTCAACTTGTTTTTTGATGATTTTCTGCCTCTTGAGCTAAAAAAAATCCAGGTTCAGATGAGAGGACCCTTAGTCATATGACAACATGGGTGGTGTGGACCACTGTAACTACGCATATAATTTTATATAGAATAAAATATTTTTAATCTTTACTGCATACCCACTATAGTATTAATTCTAAGCTATGGTACAACAAGGAAGCATGTTCCCTCCTTTCTAATGCAGAGGAAAGTATTGCAACTGTATGTTTTGCCCTTGCAACCTTGATTTTGGCACCTCTCTACCATCTGTAGCAGGGGGTGTCCAAAGTGTGGCCCACGACACATTCTCCAGGCAAACTAAACACCCGGGGTTGGAACATTTCACCAAAAAGCTGAGGTTAAAAAATGAGACCTGAAAACCACAATGACCGACCACCCAGGTGTTTTACTGTATGTGGTCTTTCATCATTTCTATGAGTCCTGTAAAGATTGATTTTTTTTTATTTTTTTTTTGAAAATTAAATTTGGTTGGCAAATAATAATAATACAAACACAATTTAAATATCATTGGGTTAGATTAGGCAATACAAGTTTATTTTAGAGCACAATTAATGACGTGTACATTTATGAGAAGGTGAATAAATCATAAATACAAATAAAATCGTTATAAAAATAATCATGATTCATTTAATTTGCCTTGTTACCTATAACACAAAGCTAAGATTGATGTTTTGTTCAGATAGTTTATCATATATTGATCTTTTTTTGTACAGGTTTTAGTATCGGTCATGTACAGAATGTATCTAAATGCCCCCCGGGTCCTTGAATTTTTTTCTGTATGCAGCCCTCATTGGAAAATGTTTCCATGCCACTGATCTCTGACATGTGCCGGACTCCATATTATTTTAATGATTTTTCTGTTTCTCCTCACTGCCATTGACTCTCTTGCCAGTGCAGTCAGGCTATTGGTAGTTCATTAGGTCCTTTACCAGATGCAGTTTGAAATCCATGGGAACTGTTCCGTGTTCATGATCAGTTGAACACTGCTGTCAAACTTGTGCTGCATCCAGGAATTTGTGATGGCAACATCACAGAAATAAGCAATCACGTGCTATAGATCCATTCCTTGAATCTGCTTGTCATGCGACAGAATCGTAGCATGTTGTCACACAGGTAAACACCACTCATGTTGTCATTGTGCTCCCATTTGACTGAGGGTCCTCTTATCTGACCCTGTACTTTGTTTTTGTCGACCATCTGACATTATTAGGATCCTTCAAATGTGCAGAAGCCATCATCACAGACATGTGATGGCCAACTCAGGATTCTCTTACTTACCGTCACTGACCCTCTCTACTCGCTTCATTAGTTTGTCACCAGACAAACGGCATGGCTTTGGGACATGTTTTTTGTTGTTGCTGGAAGGCCCTCGGCTAGCAATTCATCGATGAGTTTGAGTTTGAGATTGATGTGACGTAGCAGTTAGAGTAAAAGGTGACTTCTTTTGGGAACAGTCTTTACCATTCGTATAACTGCTATCCCAATTCCAAACCCTTGAACATAAAATGTATCCTTGACTTGATATATTTTAAAGCCCACCATCTTGAGAAGCTTGGACCAAAACCTTTAAGCCTGGAGGATATGTCTTGCCTGATGGGACAGCAACCTTGAAAAGGTCAAATCATTCGCTCATTATACTGACTTTTCCTGGATTCCGCAGGCTAAGGTGCTTGCGTTACTGGTGTCCAGAGGAGGCCTGACTCTCTAAAGAATGCCTTTCATCTTTGTTTCCTCTGTTACATCCAGGTCATTGACAATCTTCAGCCAGTTCCTCAACTTATCTAAACTGTTCCTTGTCATTTTCTGCCTTTTTATTATCAACACTTGGATTTGACTGGCCCAAATTATGTTAATTCCAGGAACGCTAAAGCAGATCATGTGGGTTGGCATGCCAAAGAAGTGCCTCCTTTTGTCACACCGCGGTGAGGGATGTCTTGTCTGTTTTTTTTTTGTCTTGTGAATTTCATGTTTTAGTTTGAAAAGTAACTCTCCTCTCGTTTCAGGCCACTTGCCCTTCCTCTTGTAATCAGTCTGACGTCATCCCTGATCCCTGATTGTTTACACCTGTTCCCCATTACCCCATGTGTTTTATAAGCCCACACCTCCCTTTGTTCTATGCCAGAGTGTCTCGTTGTCTCGTGCATCTCCAGAATCATGCCCAAGCCTTGTCTCGTCTTGTTCTGAGTTATCCAGATCCTGAATTTCCAAGTTGGTATTTTGAGTTTTCCTTTTCTCCTCTTAAGCAGAGTGTATTTTTGTTTGTAAAGTTTTCAAGTCGAAGTGGTGAGTTCAGTTGACTTTTACAGTCTCTTCCTTTCCTCATTTTTGAGTGACCTTTTGTTAATTATTTCTCTAGACCAGAAACAGTGTAGAAGCTTTTTAGCCCATTGTTTTTCCCTCATTTTGGAGCATCTTTTGTTGTTTAAATTTCATAGTTATATTCCTCGCTAGTGTAGTTAGAGATTGAGATTTTTGTTTCCTCCTTTCGGAGTGATTTTCAGTTTGTTCCCTTTTTGTGAAACCTTTTCACCCAGTTGTTAAAGTTTATAGCAATTGTATTGCCCTGACTCAGGAGGTGGAAAGGAAACATTTCAAAATAAAAGCCTGCCAGATTGTTCTCCACTCTGCATCTGAGTCCTATTTTTGACCAAGTCCTGACACCTTTCTTCAGCGGTGGTGTTAAAAGAGACCCCTCACATGTAGCTCTCTGATTTTTAAAATGCTGCCAAGACTTCAAAGTCTTTTTTTTTTTACGAATGGCTGGGTCCTCTCGACAGTTGGAAAGCACAGATTAGAATATATGCTGGTCTTCACCCACTGAGGATGAGGATGTTCCTGTTCATCTATGTCAGTCAGACGATCTGATCCGTCTCTTCTTTTAAACTTCCCCAGTCTTCTACAGCAGAGCAATAAAAAACGATTCATGTATTACATGAATTACTTCACATAGAAAGTTAATTCAACATGTTTGTTGCACCAGCATACCTGTGTGTCACGTCTGAAGAGAAGAAGGCACTGCACAGGGTGGTGAAAGCTGCTCAGAAGATTGTGAGAAGCAGCTTTCCCACCACCACGGACATCTTCATCAGCAGATGCAGACACCAGAGGGCTCCCTGCATCACCAAGGACCACCAAACTGATTAACAGCTTCCTTCCAGAAGCAGTTAAACTGCTGAACTCTGATAGTGCTCTGTTGCAATGGATACCAATCTCCATTGACCATGTGTCCCAACGGTGCTGAACTCGGTTTTTCAATTTTACTTGCACTATCCATCCATTTTTTACCGCTTGTCCCTTTATTTGCACTACTGCATCACAATTTATTATACTTTCTTTTATTGCATTCGGCTGTCATTGCAGCCAGAGGTGCATCAACAAAGTATTGAGCAAAGGTTGTAAATACTTATGTAAATGTGATATATTTTTTTGTTGTAAATTTTTGATATATTTGCAAAAAAAAAAAACTTTTCACGTTGTCATTATGGGGTATTGTCTGCAGAATTTTGAGGACAAAAAGTGACTTATTAAATGTTGGACTAAAGCTGTAACACAGATTGTGAAAAAAAGTGAAGCACCATGAAGACTTTCCGAATGCACTGTAATCTATCCTACTAATCTACAAACCCCAAAACCAGTGAAGTTGGCACGTTGTGTAAATCGTAACTAAAAACAGAATATAATGATTTGCAAATCCTTTTCAACTTTTATTCAATTGAATAGACTGCAAAGACAAGATATTTAACGTTCGGACTGGAAAACTTTGTTATTGTTTGCAAATATTAGCTCATTTGGAATTTTATGCCTGCAACTTGTTTCAAAAAAGCTGGCACAAGTGGCAAAAAAGACTTGAGAAAGTTGAGGAATGCTCATCAAACACATCCCAAAGGTAAACCGGCTAATTGGGAACAGGTGGGTGCCATGATTGGGTATAAAAGCAGCTTACATGAAATACTCAGTCATTTGCCAACAAATGCGTGAGCAAATTGTCGAACAGTTTAAGAACATTTCTCAACGAGCTGTTGCAAGGAATTTAGGGATTTCACTTTCAATGGTCCGTAATCTCATCAAAAGGTTCAGAGAATCTGGAGAAATCACTTAAGCAATGATATTATGGACCATCGATCCCTCAGGCGGTACTTCATCAAAAAGCGGCAGTGTGTAAATGATATCACCACATGGACTCAGGAACACTTCAGAAAACCACTGTCAGTAACTACAGTTGGTCGCCACATCTGTAAGTGCAAGTTAAAACTCTACTATACAAAGCGAAAGCCATTTATCAACAACACCCAGAAACGCCACCGGCTTCGCTGGGCCCGAGCTCATCTAAGATGGACTGATGCAAAGTGGAAAAGTGTTCTGTGGTCTGACGAGTCCACATTTCAAATTGTTTTTGGAAACTGTGGACGTTGTGTCCTCCGGACCAAAGAGGTAAAGAACCATCCGGATTGTTATAGGCGCAAAGTTCAAAAGTGTGATGGTATGGGGGTGTATTAGTGCCCAAGGCATGGGTAACTTACACATCTGTGAAGGCACCATTTATGCTGAAAGGTACATACAGGTTTTGGAGAGACATACACCTCCATGCCACTCTTTGGGGCGGCATGGCGTGGTGGGTAGAGCGGCCGTGCCAGAAACCTGAGGGTTGCAGGTTCGCTCCCCGCATCTTGACATCCAAATTGCTGCCATTGTGTCCTTGGGCAGGACACTTCACCCTTGCCCCCGGTGCCGCTCACACTGGTGAATGAATGATGAATGAATGATAGGTGGTGGTCGGAGGAGGGGCCGTAAGCGCAAACTGGCAGTCTCGCTTCCGTCAGTCCGCCCCAGGGCAGCTGTGGCTACAAATGTAGATTACCACCACCAGGTGTGAATGAATGATGGGTTCCCACTTCTATGCGAGCGCTTTGAGTATCTAACAATAGAAAAGCGCAATATAAAATCTAATCCATTATTATTATTATACAGTATGTTGCCATCCAAGCAACATTATCATGGACACCCCTGCTTATTTCAGCAAGACAATGCCAAGCCACGTGTTACAACAGCGTGGCTTCATAGTAAAAAAGTGTGGGTACTAAACTGGCCTCCCTGTAGTCCAGACCTGTCTCCCATTGAAAATGTGTGGCGCATTATGAAGCGTGAAATACCACAACGGAGACCCCGGACTGTTGAACAACTTAAGCTGTACATCAAGCAAGAATGGGAAATAATTCCACCTGAATAGCTTCAAAAGTTGGTCTCCTCAGTTCCCAAACGTTTACTGAGTGTTGTAAAAAATAAAGACCATGTAAAACAGTGGTAAAAATGCCCCTGTGCCAACTTTTTTGCAATGTGTTGCTGCCATTAAATTCTAAGTTAATGATTATTTGCAAAAAAAAAAATGTGTTCCTCAGTTTGAACATTAACTATCTTGTCTTTGCAGTCTACTCAATTGAATATAAATTGAAAAGGATTTGCAAATCATTGTATTCTGTTTTTATTTACGAATTACACAACGTGCCAACTTCATTGGTTTTGGGTTTTGTACTTTATTCATTAATATCCTATCCTATTTCATTGCTTATGTACATACTATCGCTTTTGTGCGACTAAATCTGGCACTTCGGGGACAAAATTTTGTGCCATCTCATGTGTGCTGGTATGACAAAGTGTGGACATCCCAGGTTAATTAGGTCACAAACAATGTAATTGCTATGTTGGTCATGAAACCGCTCTCTTATTGGCTTTTATCAGTCATAAAGTTGTGATTGCCTCTAAACATACGGAAGTAACGGCAAAGGTTAGTCGGGGATAGATAAGACACAAGGAAAGACGTGGTTTTGTTTATAGACACAATCATGACACACTGCAAAAACTCCCTTAAGAAAATGCTGCCAAAGGTAAGAAAAATCTTGAATTTTCCCCTATTGTCTGCTCCATAGAGCCCATTCATGATTGGTGTATTTTTTCTGTTCTATAGACATATCTTCGCAAGCAGGTAGCCCATGAAATATATGTTGCACTGATTCATTTCAGAAGCCTTTCTCCAGTAGTGAATGACTATGGTAAGAAATATCTCAACTGTTGATCGTTCTTTTTTCAAATGAGTTTTTAAATGAGTTGTGTTGTACAGTTTACAATGATGGAACCACCAAGGTGTTGATGAGTCTAACAGGAACCCTTCCGATCTTTTTTAAAGGTAATGACATTTTCTATCAGTTCATGTTAGTGCAAACATAACATAAAATCTGCCGCCACGTCAGATGTGCGCTACAACATTCCCGTGTGTGTGTGGCTTGAGGAAAGCTACCCTCAGTCAGCCCCCATCTGCTACGTCAGACCCACGAGTGAGATGATGATTCTGCAAGGACACTACGTGTCCAGCAATGGAGAGGTCCTGCTTCCCTACCTGCAGGACTGGAAGCAGGTGAGTGGCTCCGGCAGCAGGTGAGACGTAAGTGCGTTTGGCCGACTGACCCGCCTATCCGTGTCTCAGGGGCAGTGTGACCTGATCAGCCTCCTGCAAGTGATGACTGCCACGTTTGGAGACCTTCCTCCTATTTGTATGCAACCTCCCCCACAGCCTGAACAAGCCTCATGTAAGTTTGCTTGATCAAAACTACATAAACAGTAACACAGGGCATCCAAAGCTATATTACGCATTAGATATTACACATTGGCACTAAGCGGACGCTAGTTTTGTACTTTGCTACGAGTTCTTACTCTAATTCAATAATGTTTTATCACCTTATTGATCCAACTGCTGGCATTTGCAACTTTATTTGGCCCCATTGTGTGTTATTTTGCAGTCAAACTTTAAAGGCCCCTGTAACGCTGACAACATTGGCACTTATTTCACAGTTCGGGATCTAAAAATAATGTCTACAGGTTAAATTCCCCCCAAAATAGACATTATAGTATATAGATAGTAGGGTTGTACGGTATTAATACAGTACCGCGATACTAATGAATCATTTTCGGTACTATACCATGAGGACTTTGAATATGACCAATGTATGATCCTTTAACGACTTAGTATCGGATTGATACCCAAATTTGTGGTATCATCCAAAACGAAGCAGCACAGTGGAAGAGGGGTTAGTGCGTCTGCCTCACAATATGAAAGTCCTGGGTTCGATCCTGCGCTCGGGATCTTTCTGTGTGGAGTTTGCATGTTCTCCCCGTGACTGCGTGGGTTCCCTCCGGGTACTCCGGCTTCCTCCCACTTCCAAAGACATGCACCTGGGGATAGGTTGATTGGCAACACTAAATTGGCCCTTGTCTGTGAATGTGAGTGTGAATGTTGTCTATCTGTGTTAGCCCTGCAATGAGGTGGCGACTTGTCCAGGGTGTACCCCGCCTTCCGCCCGATTTTAGCTGAGATAGGCTCCAGCACCCCCCGCGACCCTGAAAGGGATAAGCGGTAGAAAATGGATGGATGGATCCAAAACTAATGTAAAGTATCAAACAACATAAGAATAAATGATTATTACATTTTAACAGAAGTGTAGATAGAACATGTTAAAAGACAAAGTAAGCACATATTAACAGTAAATGAACAAGTAGATTAATAATTCATTTTCTGCTGCTTGTCCTTAATTATGTTGACAAAATAGTAGAATGATAAATGACACAATATGTTACTGCATACGTCAGCAGACTAATTAGCCTTTGTTTGCTTACTTACTACTAAAAGACAGGTTGTCTAGTATGTTCACTATTTTATTTAAGGACTTAACTGCAATAAGAAACATATGTTTAATGTACCCTAAGATTTTTTGTTCAAATAAAGCCAATAATGCAATTTTTTGTGGTCCCATTTTATTTAGAAAAGTACCGAAAAGTATCGAAATAATTTTGGTACCGGTACCAAAATATCGGTATCGGGACAACACTAATATATAGTATATAATATATAGACAGTAAGTTTTCAAATGAGTTTCAGCACATTTTGGAATGCCCATTTTTAGCTCCAAAATGTGGGCAGGCTTGCATCAGCCTGCTGATGTCACCTACGAAAGGCTGGAGGCAATTTTATATTGCGTAGCATAAGTTTTGCTAGCATCTTCATCCAGATTAATATTATTATCATGCAGCATTTGAAGGAATGATCAAATATGTCTGTCCGGTGCATTGTTGCAGGTTGTAGAAATACAACTAAAGGCATCAGCCTGCGTACATTTCCCAATGATGGGAATATGAGGAACTGATGGACTTTTTCAGTCAAATTGATTTGAGCAAAATGGGACGGATCAAACAAGAGGAGTAAAATTGCAGAAATCATTTTGATGATTCTGACTTCCAAGAAAAAAGGTTTCGGGGAAAAAAATTAATGAATCAAGCCAAAAGCGATCGCGAAAATAAGGAGCTAACCGAGAAGATAGAAAGAGTCAGAACCTGCAGAAAAAAAGAGAAAGAAGAGCAGACCCGGTGCTCAAAAATGAGAGAAAAAGAAGATAATACGCCAGCATTCTATTTTGAGTCCTCTTCTACTGATATTTCCCTCAATATGCTTGAAGGAATGCGGAAAAGCATGAGGAAACACAGGATATGGATGTCTGAGGAAGAGGAGATGGAAGAGCAGGGAAGTCCAAATATATTTCTTATTTTTAGCTCATAATGTTACCCATTTAAGTTTTGAAGTCATCATGGAGCAGGGCGACAAAAACATGCAATGAAGTGATCAAAATAATAGTTTTACATGCCTTTATCCACACTGCCTATGCGAGGAAATGGGCTCCAGTTCTGTAGTTGACGTCACACCAAGAGAGGTGGCATAACGGCGTTCTAGGTACAGTTAGTTATCTACCATTTAATGAAAAACTAATTGATATTACTGGAAAGGACTGTCAGATTAATTTTCAGGAGCAAAAAATACATGAATAGAGCTAGTGGAAATTTCGCTCATGAAATTTTTACTCAGATTTTTGGCAAAAAAATCAAACCATACGTCTGTATAGAATATTTCCTTATTATGATTCCTGTATCTCTACCTGTTTGTCTAGATCTTCACCAAATTAGGTTAGTTTTCCTTGGCCCAGGTCCCATTCTTACACACCGGGTATTGTGTATCTTGCTTACTATACTGTAATACTGGTACTGACTGTTGTACAGCTGTAACAAGAAGTGTTTTTCACCTAGTACATTCTATGTCATTAATTATACAGGTAATAGTAGAAAAGATAGTAACTAAGGAACACGGTCATTCTCTCTGTTATATTATGTTATATGTCTGTGCTGAATAAAGCATAAAAATCTAATTGAAAAAACAACCACAATGAATGCTGCCGCGCCCTACTTCGACGCTGATGGATTTAGAAGTGGGTCAGGTCTGATCAAGTGTGAGATTGTCCATGGTGTTTATTTAGACTTTGTCCTGGAGCTTAAATAATTCACTGTGCAAAATCTTTCCTTTAGGTTGGCTGCAGTTCCACAGGCAAACACAAGTGCTTCACAAGGCGGACGGTCGTTTATATTTGTCTTTATGCACAGAAGACGGTCAGCATGTCGTACAAGAGAACGAAACCAACTGTTAATGGCTCCTGATATTGATTTGTTGCTTGTAAAATATATATTATGCACAGTATTGCCTGGCAGGGATTGACTGTTGTATCAGTGATTGATTAGTTATGTCAGCATTGTTTTTAGATGCATTTTATAAATTACTTACTACATAAAGGTCATGCTGGTGCGATGAAATCTGCATGCTTTGATAGTACAGTATTGCCTGATTTAGATACATATTTGTTTTTTTAAAACAACCCATCTGCTGACTGTAAATGTCATATAAGACCAAGAATATGCTGTAAATCATATCATCTATACAGAGAAATAAAAGGATGCGGGAGGACTACTTTGATTCATTGTGTACATATAAGTCGTTAAAATAATTTCAACATAAGTTAACATACAATGTATCCGAACAAAATGTCAATTTTGTGTTTTAGCTGACTCAGGAAATTAGTGAAATGTCTATTAATTCACGGTATTTCAATAATAATTAGTTTTAGTGTGTGAATGTAGTCTATCTGTGTTGGCCCTGCAATGATGTGGCGACTTGTCCAGGGTGTACCCCGCCTACCGCGTGAATGCAGCTGATAGATTGGGGACGGCGTGGCGCGGTTGGGAGAGTGGCCGTGCCAGCAACCTGAGGGTTCCTGGTTCAATTCCCACCTTCTACCAACTTCGTCACGTCCGCTGTGTCCTTGAGCAAGACACTTCACCCTTGCTCCTGATGGGTCGTGGTTAGGGCCTTGCATGGCAGCTCCTGCCATCAGTGTGTGAATGTGGAAATAGTGTCAAAGCGCTTTGAGTACCTTGAAGGTAGAAAAGCGCTATACAAGTATAACCCATTTACCATTTACTATAGGCTCCAGCACCCCGCGCGATCCCGAACGGGACAAGCAGTAGAAAATGCAGAGGGACAATAAGATACGAGCTGCTTTTCCACATAGACATGCTATTGTTGTTAAATGTATTTCAGAAACACTGGCTTAGACTTAGACTTAGACTTATACATTAGACTTAAAGAAACTTTATTTATCCACAAGGGAAATTGTTCCACACAGTAGCTCAGTCTCAAAGGACGGAAAGGGTAAGGATGGAAAGGATAATGCAGGTATTAAGTAAACTAAAAATTGACCATAGTAGCAATATAAAATATAACATATATGTAATATTTACATAGTATATATACAGTATATAATATATACTAATATATTATTATATTATGTTATATTTGTATATAATATATAACAATTACCATGTACAATATTACAGTATATGTAAGTTACATATACTGTAATATTGTACATGGTAATTGTTATATATTATATATATATATATTATTATATACATAATGTAACAGCTGCAGCAAAAAGAAGGGCAGCATAAACTACAGACTAGATCCAGCAGAAAATATACATTATAAACAAAGAGAGGTAGCTAACATAGAAGCAGTCAAGTAATAGACAAATATCATTTATTGCTGTATGGCGAGTGATTATACAGCTGGATGGAGTGCGGAATGAAGGAGTTCTTGAATGGAACACTGCGGGAACGAAGCTGAAGGAGCCTGTTGGAGTATGAGCTCCGCTGTCCCTCAATTGTCTGGTGGAGTGGGTGGGCAGGATTGTCCATGATGGCGAGCAGTTTGTTCTGTGTCTTCCTGTCCCTCACTGACACAAATGCCTCCAACTGCGTGCCAATAGTTTGGCCAGCTTTCCGGATCAGTTTGTCAATCCGGTTTAAGTCCCTTTTGCTGGTGCTGCTCCCCCAACAAACCATGCAAAGTACAGGGCACTGGCCACAACAGACTGAAAAACATCTCCCAACAGCTTGCTGCACATATTAAAGAACCTAAGCTTCCTCAGGAAAAAGAGTCTGCTCATGCCCTTCTTGTATGCAGCTTTGCTGTTGTCCTTCCAGTCCAGTCCACTGTTCAAGCGGACTCCCAGGTACTTGTACTGCCCCACTACTGCCACCTCCCGGCCCTGAATGTTGATGGGCTCCACAGGGGTCATTTTCTTCTTGAAGTGGATGACCAGCTCCTTGGTCTTGTCCACTTGAAGTTTGTTTTGGATGATGTCAGAGATGTGTAATTGCTTTGTTCCCATTTGTTTTGACACTCAAATTGTAATAATATATTGAACATTTTAATTCTGTTTATTTCAATATACATTTAATTTGTAACAGTCATATAAAATCAGCAATGTTTGAATCTGAAATATATTAAAACAATCACTGATGTTGAGGGAACTTTAACATGGGGCTAATTAGTGTTGAACTAGAAGACTGTCCACAACATCTTGAAATTATATTTTGTGTTCTTCAATGACAATTATGATTTTTTTTAACGAGGCACTTGAGGATACGTGCATTTTATAATTGTGGTTTATGGGGAAGACACCTTATTTGACACCTGTACTATATTTTGATGTTTTGATACCCTCTTCATGTGATGACAAGCACTAGTATAATCCAAACAATTTACATATTTTTTTTAGGATTCCCCTCTCTTCAACTAAAACAAAACTAAAGACAATGTTTTGAATAACTAACTTGGACATAGTTAGTTAGTTATAGTTAGACATTCAATAATGTAATTAAATGCTGCACTACATCTCACAATATCAAAAACGACAGCAGCGAACGTTTTCTGTAAACGTATGAGTTGTTAAAGTTTTTCCAAAAAATGACGTCATCGATTACCCCGGAAATGTCAGGTGGGAATACCGGAAATAGTTTTTGTTGACGGTCGGCCATTTGAGTTCAGGTCAATTTGTTGTTTCTTTTTCCGAAACAGTTTTATCATTTTAACGCTTTAATGCGTCCCTTTCATGTTTAGATTTGGAATAACAACGAGAACATTGATACTGATTAACTGGGCGTAACCCGTTTTGTTTGGTCCGACTGGGGGCAATGCTAACATTAGCCTAGCATTCGCTAAATTCCTGCTAGCAAGCTACACATTGTGTCACCCGTTTCACCAAATAGTCTCGCTTTTTCTCACTTTTTACCAGGAGTCCGTTAACCACCAGAAATAATGGCGGTTGTTAACAATGGCGCCCTGAAGAAGATGTTGATGGTAAGCCCGTTTTGATGCTTTTGCTCGCTCTCGTAACTTGTTAGCATGTTAGCTAGCGTTAACGGAACCCACTACGACAGCACTTGGTGTCATTTCCTGGTGTTTGTGTAACAAGTCTGCTGTTTTATCAAATAAACATGTCCAAACGCTGTCTAAAGCACCTAAGATCATCTTTGTTGTTATTGTACAATGGTAACACCGACCAAATGCACTATATGTTAGTGTAACTCGTAATCATGTGGATTATTAATGTATATTGGGACGTGTACGGCCAATTCAATATTTATGTCTTTACTAAGTTTGTGCTACCAACCCTACATTTGCAGATACGTGATAAAAAACTCAAATGTAAAATATCTCAACGCAAATGATATAATTTTAAAGACCTTGGAAACAAACTTTGTAATGGTACTTGAACCATTGTGATAGGCCATATATTAAGGGGGCTTCGACTCTTTGAAGTTCAAGGAATCAGTCGCTTTTTGTCTTCAAGTATCCAGTACAATAGAGCAGTTGTTCTCAAAGGTCAGCGTCTCCTCACTCTGAAAATATTGTTAAAAAAACAACCTAAAACCGGCTCAGTGGCCTTGTGGTTACAGTGTCCGCCCTGAGACTGGAAGGCCGAGTCATACCAAAGACTATAAAAATGGGACCCATTGCCTCCCTGCTTGGCACTCAGCATCAAGGGTTGGAATTGGGGGTTAGATTAAAGATGAAAGATACCAATGATTGTCACACAGACACTAGATGTGGTGAAATTTGTCCTCTGCATTTGACCCATCCCCTTGGGGAGCAGTGGGCAGCAGCGGCGCCGCGCCCGGGAATCATTTTGGTGACTTAACCCCCAACTCCAACCCGTGTTGCTGAGTGCCAAGCAGGGAGGTTATGGGTCCCATTTTTATAGTCTTTGGTATGACTCAGCTGGGATTTGAACTCCAACCTACCGATCTCAGGGCGGACACTCTAACCACTAGGCCACTGATCACCAAAATGATTCCTGAGCGCGGCCACCACTGCTGCTCACTGCTCCCCTGACCTCCCAGGATTTTAACATGGGGATGGGTCAAAGGCAGAGGATCATTTCACCACACCGGGTGTGTGTGTGACTATCAGTAGTACTTTAACTTTTTTAACTTTAACTTCAGCTGGTTACTAATGTATACTATTCATGTTTAGCTAATTTGTACTGCAAATTAAAATCGGCTCCAAATATTGGTTATCGGCTTCCTTATCTACGGAGCCCCTAAAGGGACATGGGATTTTTTTTTTTTTTAGACATGTATCTCGTGGCCACGAGAAACTTTCTCGTGGCCACGAGAAACTTTTTATAAAAAATAAAAAAAAAATAAAAAAAAAAATTTTTTTTTTTTTTTTTATAAAAAGTTTCTCGTGGCCACGAGAAACTTTCTCGTGGCCACGAGAAACTTTCTCGTGCGCACGAGAAACTTTCTCGTGGCCACGAGAAACTTTCTCGTGGCCACGAGAAAGCATTGGATGCGTGCTGATGGTTTAGTGTGTGTTAAAATGGCAGTTTAGGAGTTAATATGGCTGTATTTCCAGATAGGACTTTCCCCCATGTGTGTTGTGGCAAAATGTGAATGCTTGATTAGTAGGTGTGAGACAAACACTTTATCTTCCTGGTTATTGTAACGCTACGTGTTTGACATTATTTAAGACTTTATCATGCCCGGGAAAGGACAGTTTTCCTCTTCTGTGGCTGTGGGGGGTGGGCGTGGCTTGCGGACCTGCAGCGAAGCGGAGTGTGTCAGTTAGTCCCATGTTGATGTGATCAAACTTCTTTCTTGCTTGGAAGACACACACACAATTGTAACTGTTATTTCTTCCTGCACATAATAAATATGTACAACGTGTTTGGATGTATTCATTTATGTAAAATTGTCATTAAGAGTAATATTGCCTGACAAAAAGTGATACGACGTACGTAATATTTTGATATTTACACATCGCATATTTACACACGCGCATCTGACTAGAATACCCTTATGTGCATTACATATATCAACATCAAGTACCTACTGTACTGTTTACTTGTTGAAATACCCTTTTTAGAGCAAATATCTACCCACATAATTTATATGTGTATATATAATATATATATATGTGTATGTATGTATATGCATATATATATATATATATATATATATATATATATATATATATATATATATATATATATATATATATATACAGTATATACACGCACACACACACATATACATGTATACTGTATAGGAAGAAACACACATAAATATATACAGTATACATATATACACACAAACACTAAATTTGACAAACAAAATAACTACTATTTTTAAGAACAAGTTACAGTAATATAATATATATATATACACTACCGTTCAAAAGTTTGGGGTCACCCAAACAATTTTGTGGAATAGCCTTCATTTCTAAGAACAAGAATAGACTGTCGAGTTTCAGATGAAAGTTCTCTTTTTCTGGCCATTTTGAGCGTTTAATTGACCCCACAAATGTGATGCTCCAGAAACTCAATCTGCTCAAAGGAAGGTCCGTTTTGTAGCTTCTGTAACGAGCTAAAGTGTTTTCAGATGTGTGAACATGATTGCACAAGGGTTTTCTAATCATCAATTAGCCTTCTGAGCCAATGAGCAAACACATTGTACCATTAGAACACTGGAGTGATAGTTGCTGGAAATGGGCCTCTATACACCTATGTAGATATTGCACCAAAAACCAGACATTTGCAGCTAGAATAGTCATTTACCACATTAGCAATGTATAGAGTGTATTTCTTTAAAGTTAAGACTAGTTGAAAGTTATCTTCATTGAAAAGTACAGTGCTTTTCCTTCAAAAATAAGGACATTTCAATGTGACCCCAAACTTTTAAACGGTAGAGTATATATATACATGCTTATACATAATATGTATATATATATATATATATATATATATATATATATATATATATATATATATATATATATATATATATATATATATATATATATATATATATATATATATATATATATATATATATATATATATAGATACACATACATACATATATATATATATATATAGATACACATACATACATATATATATATATGCATATACATACATACACATATATATATATTATATATACACATATAAATTATGTGGGTAGATATTTGTTCTAAAAAGGGTATTTCAACAAGTAAACAGTACAGTAGGTACTTGATGTTGATATATGTAATGCACATAAGGGTATTCTAGTCAGATGCGCGTGTGTAAATATGCGATGTGTAAATATCAAAATATTACGTACGTCGTATCACTTTTTGTCAGGCAATATTACATTTAATGACAATTTTACATAAATGAATACATCCAAACACGTTGTACATATTTATTATGTGCAGGAAGAAATAACAGTTACAATTGTGTGTGTATCTTCCAAGCAAGAAAGAAGTTTGATCACATCAACATGGGACTAACTGACACACTCCGCTTCGCTGCAGGTCCGCAAGCCACGCCCACCCCCCACAGCCACAGAAGAGGAAAACTGTCCTTTCCCGGGCATGATAAAGTCTTAAATAATGTCAAACACGTAGCGTTACAATAACCAGGAAGATAAAGTGTTTGTCTCACACCTACTAATCAAGCATTCACATTTTGCCACAACACACATGGGGGAAAGTCCTATCTGGAAATACAGCCATATTAACTCCTAAACTGCCATTTTAACACACACTAAACCATCAGCACGCATCCAATGCTTTCTCGTGGCCACGAGAAAGTTTCTCGTGGCCACGAGAAAGTTTCTCGTGGCCACGAGAAAGTTTCTCGTGGCCACGAGAAACTTTTTATAAAAAAAAAAAAAAAAAAAAAAAAAAATTTTTTATTTTTATTTTTTATTTTTTTTATAAAAAGTTTCTCGTGGCCACGAGAAAGTTTCTCGTGGCCACGAGAAAGTTTCTCGTGGCCACGAGATACTTTCTCGTGGCCACGAGATACATGTCTAAAAAAAAAAAAATTCCCATGTCCCTTTAGGGGCTCCGTACTTATCTGACCATAGTGGAGTTTTTCTAGATAAAATGTTTCACAATTTTCGTGGATTTTCTTTTTTGGACAGACCGTTTTAGCTAGCACAACCATGTTTCAATGCTCAGATTGACTTCATATTTCAGGATTATAAGGACAGATGTGTAGACATACGTTTTAAACTACATGTAAGGCATTGCAAACTTACCTTCAGGTATACATTTGTATGATCTTTAGATGTTAAATTTCACTTGTTGATTAATGACACTTCGAGAAATCAGACCCAAGTCAAGGCACTTGAAGTAAATCTACGTCATCAACATCTGTGCTCTTCAATTAGTTCAAAAATTACCGAACTTTACTTTTTATGTAATGCTTAACTGTTGGTGTTATTTGGTTTGCTGACAAAAATGTGAATTTAAACACAGCCACACAAAATTGGTCACTTAGTATTTATAAAATATTTTTTTGTCTGGACCTGATTGTGACAAGTGTAAAAGGCACCCAAGGAAACACGTTTTGTGAACTAATAATTAAAACACTCCTTACTTGCTTGATGAGACTGTCAACTCATGTATACACTGTCCTCATTGTTGTCCTATGTTGTCATATTGCAGCAGTACAAGTACAGGGACCTGACAGTTCGTGAAATCACCACCGTCATCTCTCAGTACAAAGACCTGAAGCCGGTTATGGATGGTTATGGTATCGATTTTGTTTTCTTACCAATCAACTTTTAGCGACATACAGTGGAACCTCTTTGGTCCAACCCAATCAGTTCTGTGGTACTAGTCCAAATAATGGAGTCATGGAAAGCTGTTTATGGTTAAACTGTACCCACAAATGCTATATTAACTGCAGAGTCAATAGTTTGAGCTAACACCTTAACATTTTTAAGAATCATACAAGTGTAAAATTAAGTTTATGACTGTGGGGCATGCTGTCTTCAAGCTGTCCTTTCTTTTGTATAGCAAGTGTTGCCTGCTGAGTTGAGTTTCTCTTGAGACTTCAAAGTTTTGTACAACCTTAGAGATCTATTTTTTTTTAAGCTTTGGTTAAAGTCCGATTAGCACAACCTTCAGTCTTACTGAGGTTCCACTGCACATTGTCTTTTTTAGGTGACTGACTATATGTAATTATTCTTTCATCATAGACTTTCTTGTGTTTCAGTTTTCAACGATGGCTCTACAAGAGACCTGATGAGTTTAACAGGGACAGTTCCAGTTACCTATAGAGGTAAATATTTTTTCAACAAAACTTGGATTAAGTAGTTTTGTTTTCAATGGGGTAACTTTTTTTATCTGTAAAAGTCTTATTTCATGATTGCTTCGAATTGTATTTCAGATGTCAATATGGCGCAATACCATAATATCTTAACCAAGTAGCACTGGGGTTTACAATGATGGGGTCATGGATGTGATTATGCGTTTGTAACGTATGAAGGGTTTGTGTGTTTACTGTAGGCAACATCTACAACATCCCAGTATGTCTGTGGTTACTGGACACCTACCCCTTCAACCCTCCCATTTGTTTTGTTAAACCTACAAGTACCATGATGATCAAAACTGGGAAACATATCGATGCCAATGGAAAGATCTACTTGCCCTATCTACATGAGTGGAAGCATGTAAGTAACCAGCCAACAGATTTGTTGATATTTTAGAATCAGCAGTGATTTTGCTTTTTTGACCGTGTTACACATGTTTTAAATAGATGTAAAGTACTGCGATAAAATAAACAAAACATTTTTAATGCTGTTTGTGTTTCATCTCTTGCGTATTTGCAGTTGTACTTGATGAAATGCACCAATAACAGAATAAATGGATCTTGTGCAGTTTATTAGTTAGCCAGCAAATGTACACATAGACTAGCAAATAATTACACTGTTGTTAAATAATGCTATATGGGAAGTTGGCACATTACATATAAAATGCTAATAAAAATACTACTGAGAAATTAGTTTTTTGTGTATTGCATGGACATGTCACCCATCTTTTACTGTTTGTTTTCCAGCCTCAGTCAGAACTGTATGGACTTATTCAGGTGATGATTGTGGTGTTTGGAGATGAGCCTCCTGTGTTTTCTCGCCCTACCACCCAAGCGCCTTACCAGGCTTTCCAAGCTGCTGGACCCCCTAACCGTAAGCATTTTGTCCCTATGATTCATGTATGTCCTTTAACACCAGGTGGAGCTCATTGACCACAGCAGAACACTGGATAAGTGAACAGTGTTTGTATGCTCATACATGATTGTGAACCCTTCTTCCAGCTTCTTATGTACCTGGCATGCCTGCAGTTTCACCCTATGGTCCAAATCCTAATGCAGGGTAAGATATTTCACAATGACATGCACACATTTGTCAGTTGACAAGCCCTTTGTTTTGTGCTTTGCACAGCAGTATATTTCACCAGAGCCACTGGAATACAGTCTTATCTTATATCAGGTGCTATAATAATGTGTGGTTATAAAATGTAAGTGGCATTTCTTTTACAGAAACTATCCAGGTTACCAGTACTCTGGGGGGAACTCTTACCCAACTACCACTGGTCCTGCACACTACCCCGCACAAACTCCTGTGTCCACAGTGGGTATGTAATCCAACATCTGTCATTGAATAGTATTCCCTTTGCCTGGTGAATTTGCAGTTAGCATAATAATATAGTTATTTCACCAAAAAACATATAATTATACAATTATTATATTTTGCAATTTTTGACATATATTTTTTAAACATTTAATTATTTTTACTAAAAATATCAGATTTCTATAGATATATATATATATAAGTCAAACCTTTGTGTTTTTAGTTGGTGATATAAACATTTCAGCTTGTTCTTGTTACATCGTACCTTTTAGCTTTTTTTTAAAATTTTTATTTGTGTTTATTTTATTTTTGCAATTTTCCACAGGCCCATTAAAAAAATAACAAGCGATGATCTGCACTTTGGACACCTTTGGTTTACATATTTATGTATTTGATTACTGAGTAAATGCAAACCCCACAAAACACTTCCTGTCTTTCATTTTTAATGAAAGATGGGAATACCAAAATGTTAACTAGGTTGTTTGTAAGAAGATGGCACTTCTTAAAAGTTGCTTCAAAATATGTATGTTTAAAATAAGTCAATAAATTGTATTGAAAGTAAGTCTGAGCAATATGGCTGGTAACTGCATCACGATGTAAGTGATTTGTCGGCCGATATCACTAACTATTTATATTTGACCTATCGATGATAAGGACCAGGAGTAAAAAAAAGTAAATGTAAACATTTTTAAAATAAAGGCAGAGGTTTTACTTAACAAGTATATTTAATATTTTTGGCCACTGTAGTTAAAGTTAAGTTAAAGTACCAATGATTTTCACACACACACTGGGTGTGGTGAAATATGTCCTCTGCATTTGACCCATCCCCTTGTTCACCCCATGGGAGGTGAGAGGAGCAGTGAGCAGCAGTGGTGGCCGTGCCAGGGAATCATTTTTGGTGATTTAACCCCCAATTCCAACCCTTGATGCTGAGTGCCAAGCAGGGGGGTGATGGGTCCCATTTTTATAGTCTTTGGTATGACTCAGCCGGGGTTTGAACTCACAACCTACCGATCTCAGGGCGGACACTCTAACCACCAGGCCACTGAGTAGTGGTTAGAGTTAGTACTGTATCAATACACAACGTTAGAACAGTATCTCTGTTTGAATATAGGAAAATAAAACACTGTACTTTTTAAACAAGTGATTATTTGGCGTACCACCAGATAACATACCACAGTTTAAAAATCACTGTAGTAGAATATTTCTAAATTAGTGCTGTCACCTAGTGATAATTATCTTAATCAGATTAATCACACTTTTGTATTTGCATTGTTACTGGCTGGAATAATTTAAAGTTATTAAAAAAAGACCCTAATATTTGGACACAAATGCAATTCTATTGTCAGAATGTCATCCGGTATCATTTAAAAAAAATGTTTAGTTGAATGCACGTCATTTACAGTTTTATCTAAAGTCCAGTCAAGATGTATTTTGCCAGCGAGCACACCAGTTGTTATCTGCTCACTCAACTTTGCATAGACCTTATCACTAATCCTATGACAACCTGTGCCGCTTTTCAGGTAACCCATCTGCGGTCAATGTAAAGGAGCATGTACAGTCCAAATAAATTCTGTAAATATACATAATTATTGTGGTATTTTATGTGATCATTCACATGTGTTATCTTGTTATTTTTGACAGCCCTAATCTAAAAATAGTGACAGTATTTGTGAAGGTCCACACCAAATGAATGAATGCACAGGAAAAACTGTTACAAATATACATTTTTGACAAAACCACAGAGAAAAACAGGTGATTTGGTCCCACTATTGTATCATAACATTGCGATACAGTATATGAGTGATAAAATTGAGCCTATCAGATTAAGCAGCACTTTCAGACATGTGACCTTTTTACTTAAGGCTCTCACCCTCAGGCTGACTTTGGTGGCATGCTGAACTGCCAGTGAAAGGTCACCTGAGGTAATGAGAGTTGGGCGTATTAAAGGCCAAAGCGATGTACAGTATATGTCTGGAGGCAGATAGCCCTCTCTGGCTGTATGTTCTATGTTTGGGCATGTAACTGTAACTCCACACAAAGACTGAACCTGGGAGCAGCAGTGAATTGCTGCTGACCCATCTTCTATCTGGGGGGCTTTTGATGGTGTCCTATATTTAGTAGTGGAGAAAAAGGATACTATTTAAATCAACTCTGACATTTGTTGTGCTGATCCAAGTACTACACTTGCTGTAATGCTGTCTCTGAACACATGCTTTCTTATTTCTACCTGCATAATATCATATTTAATAGCAATTCGCTGTTCAGTCAATGTTGTTGTCTTTACTTATGTTGTATATTGAGTGCTTGCACTTTAAAGACATCTTAAGTAAGGCTGCAGCTAGCAGATATTTTAGTAATCGATTAATATGACGATTAATCAAATTAAACACACTTTCTAGCATCTATAGTTTATAAATAGTTTAAATAAAAAATGATTTTTCTGATTACCTTTATTCTTTCTTTTTATGCATGCACAAACCATTGAAATTGCACTTTTACCATGGGTGCATCACTATAACTTATTAAAAAAATAAAATAAACAAAAATTCTCCCTGATAAAATATGATAATTTGAGTGACAAATTGACAATTTATTAAACAATTTAACATATACACATTACAAAATTTATTAATTGGTTTAGGGTTTTTGGACAAAACTTGTTAGCACTAACATACTGTACAAACTAAATGCTAACATGTCCTCACATGTGTTTGAATAAAACATTGCTTATCCAAATCAAACATATAAAATGGCGTTAATCAAAATAGTCTTTAACCTTCTTTCCTGCTCTTAAATATGCTGGATGCTTTTGGATAATGTGCTGCTTTATTAATGTAATGCTATTGTGAAATGTCAGCTTTGTTAGACAGTGCAAACATTTCACCACAATGATTGTCTTTGTCAATTTGAAGTAATTTCAAAACCTTCAACAGCTTAATTTGTCTTCTTTGGGCCCTTTGCTTTCTTTTTCCTTCTTCTTTGAGCCAACTCTCTCTGCACTCCACTGTATTTGCCGCACACACGCACGCACACACAGGCCACAACCATGCAGAGTGACCTAAATCACTGTGGGGGCAACATTCATGTGTGCGCTCCTTTGGAGCAGTCTGGATTTTATACATTTTTATTAATAAAAAACATCAACAAGGCAAAAATTCAAACGATGAATTGTTGCAGCCTTAATCTTAAGCAAATATGCTTTTTTCATTTGTTAAAAGCAAGTAGAGGGAACAAGGCACCAACCTACCCATGTATACATGTAACAGATAACCTGTAACACAACAATGGCCTTGTTTAGGCTCAAACAGAGACGGCACCATTGGTGAGGACACCATTCGTGCATCGCTGATCTCAGCTGTTAGTGACAAGCTCCGCTGGAGGATGAAGGAGGAAATGGACAGGGCTCAGGCGGAGTTGGACGCCCTCAAGCGGACAGAAGAAGACCTCAAGAAGGGCCATCAGAAACTGGAGGATATGATCTCACGATTAGACCAGGAAGTGGTAAGATATTTTTGTCAATATTACATTGGACATGTGGTGTGGTGTCGTCAGGCCACACTTTTTACTCTCTCTGGACCAGTCTGAAGTTGACAGGAACATCGAGCTGCTGAAGCGTAAAGACGAGGAGCTGAGTGATGCCCTAGAGAAAATGGAGAACCAGTCAGAGAACAATGACATTGATGACATCATCGTGCCCACAGCCCCTCTTTACAAACAGATTTTGAACTTGTACGCCGAGGAAAATGCAATCGAAGACACCATCTTCTACCTGGGAGAGGCCCTCCGCAGGGGGGTCATAGACCTGGAGGTTTTTCTCAAGGTGTGACAATGTCAACACACATTCTTATCTTCTGTGGATTCAGCAATGTTGATTCATATTCTCTTTTGTTGTAGCACGTACGCCTTCTGTCCAGAAAGCAGTTCCAGCTCCGTGCCCTCATGCAAAAAGCCCGCAAGACTGCCGGCCTCAGTGACCTCTACTGAGCAACACAAGCAGGAAACACTCACGTCTTCTCTGGTTCCTCTCTTTGCTCCTCTTTGTTCTATCTCATCTCTATCGGGCCACCGAGCTGTTTAGATGTTCATAAGACGACTCGTACACTTGATAAGACCAAATACTTGGACTTGTGACCCGGCCATGACACCATCATGTGTACTGTGGCTTACACAAACGATGCCTAACTTCTTACACATACCGATAAAGAGGAGCCTGTTTTGTGTTGCACTACAGGGAAACACACGGGCTACGATAAGAATTTCTTAGCCGGTGTTTGTTGAGTAAGCACAAAATATTGGGGGCGCTTGGCTAATGGATAGCCCTCATCATCATGAAAAGGTTAAGCTCTGATATAAATACCCGAGGCAGCCATTTAGGAAGTACCTTAAATTAGTGCGGCATACAGCCTGGGCCAAGTTCACAAGGCTTTTTATATGTTTTAAAAATATTTTTCACTTCTCCCCTTCCTCATCCAGATAGTGTGAAGTTTTTCATCGTACTTGTCAGCTGCTCAGGTTAGCCCTCCAATTGGATTGTTTGGCTGCATTAACCAATCATGTACAGTAGCTCTTCTATTCTGTACAGTGTCTTTCTTTCTACATCTTTTTTCTTTTTGCTGTCCATTCTTATTTTTCTGAATAAGTCAGTGATAAACTGTTTTTATGTCTTCTAATAAGACATGAGTGTTTGTGGGTACAAAAAAAAACTTATACTAATCAAAAGTTAAGTTATGACGAACACTTCATTTAACTTAGCCTTCTACTAAATGCACTTTGAAATGTATGATAGAATATCTGCTGTTATTTTTGTGTTTCCAGTTCAGCCATAGACCATCTTTTGTATCTGTAGATTTATGTAAATCAGTTAAAATAAAAATAAATCTGATGCGATCGCTTATCTCTACCTTGTTATTGATCATAGTGGTTTTGTTATTGATCATAGTGGTTGTAGAGAAAATAATACATGTGTAGTTTAGTTGTTTTAATAAGATAATCAATGTTATGAAAATCCATACTTAGTTTTGATTTAAGAGGTTTCACAAAAATAGGAAATTTACTATTCAAAATTATAGACTGAATCCATTTTCTCATCTAGACAAGTCAAAATTGTCTATACATACATAGTAAAGATGATTTTTTTCACAAGGGAATCAGTTCTGCAATCAATTTTTTTTATAAAAACAAATATTTTGCAGGCAATGCAATGAAAACTGAACATGACTACATTTTGTCTACCGGTACTTTCCAAGCTGCACTATAACACATATTGTACCATTTTTTTATTGAAATATGGTTTAAACCTGCAAAATAGGCATGTTTAAATAGATAACATTTAATAAATGACTTATAGGTATATAATATTGACCAACTAATTCTTAGTTAAAGGGTTTTATGGCTGAATAGAGGCGCCACCATTGACTCTTATTGTTAGGATTAGGATTTTGCTAATGTTTATTTATGACTGAGAATGCATAAAAAAGAAAAACAGTGTGAATGATATGCAAAATTTAAAAAATAGTTCAAAGCCCCATTAAATGATAAATGGGTTATACTTGTATAGCGCTTTTCTACCTTCAAGGTACTCAAAGCGCTTTGACAGTATTTCCACATTCACCCATTCACACACACATTCACACACAAGGCGCTAACCAGCAGCCATCAGGAGCAAGGGTGAAGTGTCTTGCCCAAGGACACAACAGACATGACTAGGATGGTAGAAGGTGGGAATTGAACCCCAGTAACCAGCAACCCTCCGATTGCTGGCACGGCCACTCTACCAACTTCGCCACGCCGCCCCATTAGGGTTTTTTTTCTATCCTGTGAGTGTGCTGATGCTGCGCCGAAAGTGAGAAAATTAATACATGTCAATGCAAATCTCAGCGAAAGTGGCTGGCTGGCTAACTTTTCAAAACCTGGTCATAGACCGTCCATTGTAAACTCAGAGAGGCATTCTGCAGCGTTTGCTAAAAGACTCCAAACTTTGCTCAATGGGCATCAATGCGGTGAAATCACACATGCTAATGGCTAATCACAAGTCGGTCACATGTCAAATTTCTTTTGGCGTGACCAACAAAGCAACATCTGCTGTCACTGCCACAACTGTCAGCTGCTGCTACTGCAAATAAATAAATACAAATACATTCTCAGAAGAAACAGTCTTGTGAGCCAATTCTAATCCACTAGATATATAGTTAATCCAAACTTTTCAACTATTCAATATTATCATTGTCAAATGCTTACAATTTTGTCTTTACAGACAGTTGTAAGCTTTTGACTACATACAACTATCTGCAGTAGGATATAGCATTTTTTGTTTAAGTGGCATTAAAAACGGTATTACAAAGCATTAAATTAGATTTACTGATACCTGTAGAAACCCTGTAATAATTTAGCAAATTTATGAAAGACTTTTCACATGGTCATTATGGGTGGTAAATTTTTGTTTCATCGGACATCACATGGACAAAGATAAGACCATCTGCAGGACATTTCTGTGGTCAGATGAAACAAAAATTGAGCTGTTTGGCCACAATACCCAGCAATATGTTTGGAGGATAAAAGGTGAGGCCTTTAATCCCAGGAACAACATTCCCACCGTCAAGCATGGTGGTGGTAGTATTATGCTCTGGGCCTGTTTTGCTGCCAGTGGAACTGGTGCCTTAAATGGGACAATGAAAAAGGAGAATTATCTCCAAATTCTTCAGGACAACCTAAAATCCTCAGCCGCAGGTTGGGTCTTTGGTACAGTTGGGTGTTCCAACAGGACAATGACCCCAAACACATGTCAAAAGTGGTAAAGGAATGGTTAAATCAGGCTAGAATTAAAGTTTTAGAATGGCCTTCCCAAAGTCCTGACTTAAACCCCTTGAGAACATGTGGACAATGCTGAAGAAATAAGTCCATGTTAGAAAACCAACAAATTTAGCTAAACTGCACCAATTTTGTTAAGAGGAGTGGTCAAAAATTCAAGCAGAAGCTTGTGGATGGCTACCAAAAGCGCCTTATTGCAGTGAAACTTGCCAAGGGACATGTAACCAAATATTAACATTGCTGTATGTATACTTTTGACCCAGCAGATTTGGTCACATTTTCAGTAGACCCATATTAAATTCATAAAAGAACCAAACTTCATGAATATTTTTTGTGACCAACAAGTATGTGCTCCAATCACTCTATCACAAAAAAATAAGAGTTATAGAAATGATTGGAAACTCAAGACAGCCATGACGTTATGTTCTTTACAAGTGTATGTAAACTTTTGACCACAACTGTAACTACTACTATAACTACAATGCTCCTCCAAAGTTGGGTGAAAATAATTATTTGATCCCCTGCTGATTTTGTAAGTTCACTTTCTTAAAAACATCAACAATCCGTATTTAATGGCAGGTGAGAGATACAGAATATCAACCCAAAAAAATTCAAACAAAGTTGACGTGAAAGTCATGAAGTTTGTGAATTTGATTGAGTGAATAAAGTATGTTACTTCAGTAAAACATGTAGTCAGATGATCAACAGGGTTGGACAACATCTCTGGGGGGAATTCAGTCTTAATCTCTCTCTGCTCTTTACAAATACCCTCCAAATTCCGAAAGTTTTGAGGCTGTTGCTTGGCAACTCTGAAGTTTCACTTCCCTCCAAATGTTTAATGTTGGATTAAGTTCCAGAGCCTGGTTAGACCACTCCAGGATCCTATTGAGATTGTCAATATGTTGCCCTGGCTGCATGATTGATTGCACAATACATACATTGCACAGACGAGTCACAGCATACTGTAGCAACACACTCATTTTCATCATCCAGTTTGCAATGGTTTCCATTGCGCTCTTGATTTGGAATAGACATATAACCGCATCATCTGCGTACATTTGTGCAAACCTCTGAACAAATGTCAGGGACATCAACAATATATACACTGAACAGCAGGGGGCAGAGGATTGATCGCTGGGGTAACCATACTGAGCAGTCTGAAAGGGAGGATGTGGTGTTCTTAATTCTTGTACAATGTTTTCTGGGTTCATTGTAATGTTAGAAAACTCATCCATGACCCATCTTCAAGGAGGTTCTCATTCAAGATTTCACTGTGGCCTACATGGACAGGCAAATCTGCCCTCAGCAGAAAAACAACCCCCAAAGGAAAATGTTTCCACCTGTTGGGGTCATTTTCAACACATAAAGTCGAGTTGATGCCAAAGAGCTTCGTTTTGGTCTCATCTGACCACATCACATTCAGCCAAGCAATGCATTGACATTATATAGTTTTTCATTCAATAGCATGTGCAAGTGTGTCCAAACACTTTAACGGTACTGTGTATACTGTATATAGAAAAAACAGTGATTCCAGCCAGTCTATGTAATTGGTCCAAAAAAAATTTGGGGGTACAAATGGTGTATCTTTGTTTATTAATGCCAGCAATGTTTGGTGACAGTCATAACAATTAAAACATATTCTGCTAGATAGCAGAAGGTCCATCATTAACCGAGAAGTGATGGCATATGATCCTTCCACCCAACCCAAAGAAAATGGTTCTGCACGCATAGTTTATAAATACAATTTAAAGGAGTCATATTATGACTTTAATTCTAAATATTAAACACTTCCTTGTGGTCTACATAACATGTATTGGTAGTAATTTGGTCAAAATTGTGCATAGATTATGTTTTACAGACCAACTTCAAGCCGCTTTGCCACCGTCTCTTCAGATTGCGCTGTTTTGTAGGCAGTCTTATTTACGTGTCGAAACCCTTTTGGCTGCGTCTCAACTAGAGATGTCCGATAATATCGGAATGCTTTAAAATGTAATATCGGAAATTATCGGTATCGGTTTCAAAAAGTAAAATGTATGACTTTTTAAAACGCCGCTGTACAGAGTGGTACACGGACGTAGGGAGAAGTATAAAGTGCCAATAAACCTTAAAGGCACTGCCTTTGCGTGCCGGCCCAATCTCATAATATCTCCGGCTTTTCACACACACAAGTGAATGCTTCATACTTGGTCAACAGCCATACAGGTCACACTTGAGGGTGGCCGTATAAACAACTTTAACACTGTTACAAATATGCGCCACACAGTGAACCCACACCAAACAAGAATGACAAACACATTTCAGGAGAACATCTGCACCGTAACACAACATAAACACAACAGAACAAATACCCAGAACCCCTTGCAGCACTAACTCTTCCGGGACGCTACAATATGCACCCCCTTCCCGAACTCCACCCACCTCAACCCCGCCCACCTCAACCTCCTCATGCTCTCTCAGGGAGAGCATGTCCCGAATTCCAAGCTGCTGTTTTGAGGCATGTTAAATGCACTTTGTGACTTCAATAATAAATATGGCAGTGCCATGTTGGCATTTTTTTTCCATAACTTGAGTTGATTTATTTTGGGAAACCTTGTTACATTTTTTAATGCAGTGTTTTTCAACCACTGTGCCGCGGCACACTAGTGTGCCGTGGGATACAGTCTGGTGTGCCGTGGGAGATTATCTAAATTCACCTATTTGGGTTAAAAATATTTTTTGCAAACCAGTTATTATAGTCTGAAAATGATGTGTTGTTGTTGAGTGTCGGTGCTGTCTAGAGCTCGGCAGAGTAACCATGTAATACTCTTCCATATCAGTAGGTGGCAGCCGGTAGCTAATTGCTTTGTAGATGTCGGGAACAGCGGGAGACAGTGTGCAGGTAAAAGGTATCTAATGCTGAAACCAAAAATAAACAAAAGGTGAGTGCCGCTAAGAAAAGGCATTGAAGCTTAGGGAAGGCTATGCATAACAAAACTAAAACTGAACTGGCTACAAAGTAAACAAAAACAGAATGCTGGACGACAGCAAAGACTTACTGTGGAGCAAAGACGGCGTCCACAAAGTACATCCGAACATGACGTGACAATCGACAATGTCCCCACAAAGAAGGATAAAAACAACTGAAATATTCTTGATTGCTAAAACAAAGTAGATGGGCGGCATGGCGTAGTGGGTAGAGCGCCCGTGTCAGAAACCTGAGGGTTGCAGGTTCGCTCCCCGCCTCTTACCATGCCGTTGTGTCCTTGGGCAGGACACTTCACCCTTGCCTCCGGTGCTGCTCACACCGGTGAATGAATGTTGAATGAATGATAGGTGGTGGTCGGAGGGGCCGTAGGCGCAAATTGGCAGCCACGCTTCCGTCAGTCTACCCCAGGGCAGCTGTGGCTACGAAAGTAGCTTACCACCACCAGGTGTGAATGAATGATGGGTTTTTAACATGTAAAGCGACTTTGGGTACTTAGAAAAGCGCTATATAAATCCCAGTTATTTTTTTTTTAGATGCGGGAAATATCGCTCAAAGGAAGACATGAAACTGCTACAGGAAAATACCAAAAAAAGAGAAAAAGCCACCAAAATAGGAGCGCAAGACAAGAAGTAAAACACTACACACAGGGAAACAGCAAAAAAGTCCAAATAAGTCAGGGTGTGATGTGACAGTTGGTGACAGTACACCTACTTTGAGACAAGAGCTATATTGATGCATGCTTGGTTATGGTTTAAAGTCATACCCAACAATTGCGACGACGACTTTTTACTGTCAACTGAGTTTATTTTTTTAACGATTTCTGCTGGTGGTGTGCCTCTGCAATTTTTCAGCGCAAAAAAATGTGCCTTGGCTCAAAAAAGGTTGAAAAACACTGGTTTAATGCATCCAGCGGGGCATCACAACAAAATTAGGCATAATAATGTGTTAATTCCACGACTGTATATATCGGTATCGGTTGATATCGGAATCGGTAATTAAGAGTTGGACAATATCGGAATATCGGATATCGTCAAAAAAGCCATTATCGGACATCTCTAGTCTCAACCCCGTCAGCCATTTTTCGCACTTCTACATCGTCTATGTTAGACGCCAAGTGTTCATTTAGCTGTTGTGCAACAATTTTTTGGAGGATTTTAGAGGGGAGGTGTGACACCGGCCGGTAGTTCAACATACGGTCAGAATTGAGGTTAGGTCTTTTAAGCAGAGGATGAATAACTGCTGTTTAGAATGCTAGGGGAACAGTACTGGAGTAGAGTGATATGTTTATAATATTTAGCACTGATGGTCCTAATATTACTAACAGCTGCTTGATAAGTTTCCCAGGAAGTGGGTCATGTAGACATGACGTTTACTTTTCCCGATTAAGAAGTCGCCAGAGTTTCCTATTATGTTATTTCTTCAAAAAGAGAGATTTTTTTGGAAAACATTTGCCATAATGAATACATTAATATTCATGTTTATGGAACCCAGTTGGAGCTGGGACACTCTTTTGAATCTGCTTACTAATGAGCTCAATCGTGTTAGTAAAGAATTGCATCAAGTCGTCAGCAGAGTGGGTTGGGTTAGCGATGCTACGGCGTTAAACACATAGTTAGGATCATTTGTACTGAGACGGATTAGATGAAGTAATAATTTGTTTAAGTTGCACAAAATTTGCGTTCCAGCTCTGGTTTCATCCATAAACCAAGGGGTACGCCTCTTATGGGCCTTTTTTTTTGTTTTAACGGTGCTATACTATCAACGGGGTTGCGCAAGGCATCATTGGATTTAACATCTAGATTAAACATTTAGTTTTAGATTCAATATTTGGATTTAAACTTAAAGGCCTACTGAAACCCACTACTACCGACCACACAGTCTGATAGTTTATATATCAATGATGAAATCTTAACATTGCAACACATGCCAATAATGCCGGGTTAACTTATAAAGTGCAATTTTAAATTTCCCGGCAAACTTCCGGCTGAAAACGTTACGATATGATGACGTTTGCACGTGACGTCAACAGTGGAAGCGGAAGTATTCGGAGCCCATTGAATCCAATACAAAAAGCTCTGTTTTCATCTCAAAATTCCACAGTATTCTGGACATATGTGTTGGTGAATCTTTTGCAATTTGTTTAATGAACAATGAAGACTGCAAAGAAGAAAGCTGTATGTGGGATCGGTGTATTAGCGGCGGACTACAGCAACACAACCAGGGGGACTTTGAGATGGATAGCAGACGCGCTAGCCGCCGACCTCACCTTGACTTCCTCCGTCTCCGGGCTGCCGACCGCATCGGGGATCGGGTGAAGTCCTTCGTCGTTGCGTCGATCGCTGGAACGCAGGTGAGCACGCGTCGTGATGGGCAGATGAGAGCTGGCGTAGGTGCAGAGCTAATGTTTTTAGCATAGCTCTGTCGAGGTTCCGTAGCTAAGTTAGCTTCAATGGCGTCGTTAGCAACAGCATTGCTAAGCTTCGCCAAGCTGGAAAGCATTAACCGTGTAGTTACATGTCCAGAGTTTGGTAGTATTGTTGATCTTCTATCTCCTTCCAGTCAGGGGCGTATTTGTTTTGTTTCTATATGCAGTTAAGCCCGATGCTATCACGTTAGCTCAGTAGCTAAAGTGCTTCACCGATGTATTGTTGTGGAGATAAAAGTCACTGTGAATGTCCATTTCGTGTTCTCGACTCTCATTTTCAAGAGGATATAGTATCCGAGGTGGTTTAGAATACAAATCCGTGATCCACAATAGAAAAAGGAGAGAGTGTGGAATCCAATGAACCCTTGTACCTAAGTTACGGTCAGAGCGAAAAAAGATACGTCCTGCACTGCACGCTAGTCCTTCACTTTCACGTTCCTCATCCACGAATCTTTCATCCTCGCTCAAATTAATGGGGTAATCGTCGCTTTCTCGGTCCGAATCTCTCTCGCTGCATTGAAAACAATAGGAAAATGTGAGCAGCCCTTCCTCCGGTGACGTCACGCTACTTCCGGTAGGGGCAAGGCTTTTTTTTATCAGAGACCAAAAGTTGTGAACTTTATCGTCGATGTTCTCTACTAAATCCTTTCAGCAAAAATATGGCAATATCGCGAAATGATCAAGTATGACACATAGAATGGATCTGCTATCCCCGTTTGAATAAAAAACAAATTCATTTCAGTAGGCCTTTAATATCTACTGTATATTTAGATTTAACATGTAGGTTTAGATTTAAAATTTTCTGTATATTTAGATTCAACATGTAGGTTTAGATTTAACATTTAGATTTAATATTTACTGTATATTTAGATTCAACATGTAGGTTTAGTTTTAATATTTTCTGTGTATTTAGATTTAACATGTAGGTTTAGATTTAACATTTAGATTTAAGGGACAAGCGGTAGAACATGATGGATGGATGTATATTTAGATTTAACATGTATGTTTAGATTTAACAATTAGATTTCATATCTACTGTATATTTAGATTTAACATGTAGGTTTAGATTTAACATTTAGATTGAATATTTACTGTATCTTCAGATAAAACATAGGTTAGGTTTTAGATTCCACATTAAGATTTAGATTTAACATATACCGGTAAGTGTATATTTAAGATTTAGGCTTAGATACAACATTTAGATTTAAGATTTCGATTTAACATGTAGATTTAGATGTAACATTTGGATATAATTATTAGAGTTAACATTTAATTGAAACTTAAATGTGATGAAAATGAGTTAAATGTGAGAAATATATCTGCTAGAAAAGTGTGACACCCCACACCAAACGACTTGTTTGGGGCAAGTTTGGAAGAAGGCAAGATTGTTTTATGAAATATTTCTGCTATGCCTCCAGTTTGATTTTGAATTTTCGGGACTTACAGGGTTCCCAAATACACAAAAACAACCAGCAAGAAAATGTGGTTTTGCATGATAGGACGCCTTTTTAAAAGATGTGTTTAAACCACAATGTAAAGTAGCATTTGTTGCCTGTTCTCGCGTCCTAAAGTTATACTTTTACAATTAAATATATTTTTAAATTTTTCAAAAATGTTTTGTATTCTTTACATATTTCTCTTACTCATTATCCCCACTATAATCACTGTAATGGGCTTACATGTTAACATACCCTTAGCATAGGTGCCATGTGGCGGAATTTCATGTTATTTGCTCAAAACAATTCACCCGTGTTACTCTTAGTCCTGGTACTCAAATTTGTCATTTTTGGTTTAAGAACCTTGTACACCAGAGGTGTCAAACGTACCGAGTAATGTGTTTGCTAAGTATAAAAATGAGCCGAAATTTTTGAATGAAAGAAACTGCTGTTCTAAATGTGTCCACTAAATGTCGCAATAGCGATTCTTTGTATCTTTGTAGATTATGCTACATATGTAAAAAAACAAACCAAAAAAAAACACATGATGTTAGCGCACCAGTCATAAATAACATACTGTAATTTGATTTTGATATTTTTTTATCTGGATAGATTTAAAATTAACACCATTGAGTAAACTGATGAACATTATCACATATTCAGAAAGTATAAATTACGACAAATATAGAATGCTATTAACCGCAACAGAGTGGCCGTGCCAGCAATCGGAGGGTTGCTGGTTACTGGGGTTCAATCCCCACCTTTTACCATCCTAGTCACGTCCGTTGTGTCCTTGGGCAAGACACTTCACCCTTGCTCCTGATGGGTGCTGGTTAGCGCCTTGCATGGCAGCTCCCACCATCAGTGTGTGAATGTGTGTGTGAATGTGGAAATACTGTCAAAGCGCTTTGAGTACCTTGAAGGTAGAAAAGCGCTATACAAGTATAACCCATTTATTTATTTATAACATGTAAGTGTAAAAAAAAACATCATTATGATTTTTACATTTTCAGAATGTGCCTGTTCTATTTTTAAACAATACAATATGAAGTTGTCTTTATTTTTAAGTCATCGTGCCGTGATTTTACCAGTGCGGCCCACTTGGGAGTAGATTTTTCTCCATCTGGCCCCTGATCTAAAATGAGTTTGACACCCCTGTTGTACACAAATGAAATAAATTTGCCCGAGGTGGGTCAATACATATTTTGTGTAATTCAATATATGTATTGTCAGATACAAAAACGACAAATTTAGGTTAAAGGTTGATAAACACTGTTGTTGAAATATAACATTTATTTTGTTGGTTAGACAACAAACAAGCAAAGACATCTGGTTTAAGTATCCTGGCTTTATTAAATGCTACAGTACATAAAACATGTCCAAGTACAATGATTCAGACAGTCAACTTACTGATAAATAATACTGAGGAATAATAAATATGTATCTTCTGTAATAGAGAAAGTATTACCATTACATTTTTTTATTATATGGAGAGAAAAAAATACAATTATCTTTAGGAAGTTATAAACAACACATCTAAGATAATGTTTTTAAAAAAATATTTTGAATGATCTCATATGTAATCTCCTCATAATATCTTGCTTTCATCTGTCAGTGCACTTATGGTCATATGTATTTAAAAAGGCCATAGTAACTACAGGGAGGTTATTACAACCTCAGTCGGACAGGAAATCCCTCCCACATAGAATGGAATGTCTCCATCTCTGAAAAAAAAAAACGATAAGATGACCAAAAGGATACAGTACTCACACAGTAGACATGATACACACAAAGCACACAAGGAGTGTATTGAAGAAGCATACCAGTGCACACACAACATAGACGCTCAATATCTCCATAGCAGGTTGACTTTCAAGGCTAAATATTTTTGTCTATGCGGTCACAAAACTGACAGTAACTTAGCACGTGTTGAACTAATGACACTTTTCAGAATACCACAAGTCTGAAAGGGGGCATAGACGGCAGGATGAATAATGCATTGCAGTGTCTTCTGGTGTGATGCAGCTTCAGGTGGGAGTGTAGCAACAAGGCGCTCCATAGGTGCTTTACAGAACAAGCTCCTTCTGAACGGCCCACAGTGTCTCGGCACTCTTTTCCAACTGCTTCTTCTCCTCTGGCTTCAGGTTCATGTTGATGACGTCTGTAAGGCCGGTGTTGCCGAGGACGGAAGGCACGCTCAGGAAGACCTCTTCCTTCACGCCGTACATGCCCTGGCGGACAAGGGAGAACGACCATGAGAAGGTGGTCTTTTGGCAGGTATGTTGCAAGACGCTCATTTTCTTTCTTTATGTAGTCATTAGGCACAATCTCACAATACAAACATGTCACACAGTAGAGTAGAGAAGTGCCTCGCTTTTCGTACACAACACTTTTTGTACGATTCGGTTTTCGACATAATACTTGTTTTTCCTACGTTGTCTCGGTTATCGTACGACAAACTAGTCCATTTGTCTGAGTGTTCCTTATAATCAAGTTCTATCAGTTTTTGTCTGACCTTTTGAAACATTACGACTAGAAAAACATAAAACTGTATTTTTTATTTGAAAACCGTCTAATAAAAGACTTGTCTTATATTCCGGGACTAGAGAATTATACAAACAACCACTTGTCCCCTAAGGAAGTCAAGAGCTGTTTTCCCCATCACTTGGACAGACTTGGCTGGGATTAAGAATTTCCCATTTAAACCGATACAGAACCAATTGAATAAATGTTACTTTTAAAGCCCAGTAAGCCTGTGAGAACTGTTCACTGACCAAACCACTCTCCAACTTGCACTCTTCACTGTGAGATCAGTCTCCAACAAAGCCACGTTCCTTTCTGAATACATATCAGACTGTAATGTGGACAATGTATCCCTTGCAGGAACATGGCAAAAGCCAAATGACTTTGAGAATTTAAATCAAGCCCTGCCGTGTGGATTTGTTTACATCACCATGCACGCACTTCTAGGAAACAAGGGGGGCTGCTCATCTATAGCAAGACTCTGAAAAAGTACCCCGTTCAAGTGATTGTTGCATTAACAGTTGTCCTTGCAGTGCAGTAAAAAGAACCAACACCAACCCTTATTTTGACAGTTTATCGTCCTCCTGAAGTTTCTCCCACTTTTATTTCTGAACCTTCATCCATTTTAGTGGATATGTGTGCCATTACTCCTGATGTTATTTCAACTAGAGATTTCAACATCCACATTGATAGTCCCAAAGACATGCTTTCCAAGGTTTCTATGTCCACCCTGGATAGTTTTGATTGCATGTTCCCAACCTACATCAAGGGTCATATCTTAGACATGTTCTGCTGTACGGGCATTGCATCTTTTAACTTTTCCTGTTATGATATTCATCTTTCAGACCACAACTGTATAGCGTTTGCCATCAAACCTCCTGTCTCCCAAATCTGTGCACGTACAACATTAAGGACATCAATCTGACTCACCCATGCAGTCTTGTCTGCACACCAGCCATCAGTTACTGAACTGATCGATCACTATAAATGCACTTTACACCCTACACTCAACTCCTTGGCTCCACTAAAAAATGCACACTGTCACCTTCTCTAGAGCCGCACCTTGGTTTAATTTTTAACTCCGCCAGCTCAAAACCGAAGGCCATCGCTTGGAGCGTCTTCTTAATAAGAAAACAGGTCTGATTGTGCATATTCAAATGTACTCCGATCATATATCAACAAACAAACTTGTTGTCAATCCTGTCAAATCACAATCCAACCCTGATATCCACCGTGATGGAAACAATGCGAGGTCTTTTTTTTTTCAACAGTCAAAAACTGCTCAACCTCCATGAGGCAACTTTACACTTCACATCACCCCAACAATGTCAACAATATTTGGACTTGCATGGACCCGTCAGACCACAGAACACTTTTCCACTTTGTATCAGTCCATCTTAGATGAGCTCAGGCCCAGCGAAGCCGAAGGCGTTTCTGGGTGTTGTTGATCAACGGTTTTCGCCTTGCATAGGACAGTTTTAACTTGCACTTACAGATGTAGCGACCAACTGTAGTTACTGACAGTGGGTTTCTGAAGTGTTCTTTAGACCTTGTGGTGATATCCTTTACACACTGATGTCGCTTGTTGATGCAGTACAGCCTGAGGGATCGAAGGTCACGGGCTTAGCTGCTTACGTGCAGTGATATCTCCAGATTCTCTGAACCCTTTGATAATATTACGGACCGTAGATGGTGAAATCCCTAAATTCCTTGCAATAGCTGGTTGAGAAAGGTTTTTCTTAAACTGTTCAACAATTTGCTCACGCATTTGTTGACAAAGTGGTGAACCTCACCCCATCCTTGTTTGTGAATGACTGAGCATTTCATGGAATCTACTTTTATACCCAATCATGGCACCCACCTGTTCCCAATTTGCCTGTTCACCTGTGGGATGTTCCAAATAAGTGTTTGATGAGCATTCCTCAACTTTATCAGTATTTATTGCCACCTTTCCCAACTTCTTTGTCACGTGTTGCTGGCATCAAATTCTAAAGTTAATGATTATTTGCAAAAAAATATATTTACATCTAACACAATTTCCTAAACTCATATGGAAACGGGGTTTGTATACATGTATGTATATACTGTGTATAAATATATATATATATATATATATATATATATATATATATCCTGCTGGCCCCACTATGGACTGGACTGTCACTGTTATGTTGAATCCACTAGGGACTGTACTTAGAGGGGGGGTTATCCACATATGCGATCCTCCCCAAGGTTTCTCATTGTCATTCACATCGACGCCCCTTGTGTGGTCTCTGTGCCGAGGATGTCGTTGTGGCTTGTGCAGCCCTTTGAGACTTTTGTGATGTAGGGCTATATAAATAAACATTGATTGATTGATATATACATACATACATACATACACACACACACAAACCCAAATAAATCATTATTTAAAAATTATTTTACAAACTTATACTTACTATCTTATTATCTTACATATTTTTGATACCGTTCTTGTATTGATTCATTAAATAAGTGAGTTCCAACAACAGGAAGTGTGCTGCTGGAAATAATACAATTTCACTTATACGGTGCAAAAAACATTAGTAATTTACTACAAGGTACATCATTAACCTGCAATAGATTGTACAAATATATCTCACTTAGTGTCCAACGTGTGTGGTTGTCCTTACCTTGACAAGTGTTGACACGGGGTGCACCTTGTGCATGTTCTTGGTGATGCTTGCCACCAGATCAGCCACAGACATCCCAATGGCCCATGAAGTGTAACCCTTCAGCTTGATCACCTCATAAGCCCTGTGGCACATAAACAGTTGTTATACTTCACACATGAATAAATGTTACCTATACGGCGGAAGCCATTTAAGACGACATCTGTTTGACTCGTTGACTCACGTCGACATAGGCAGTTGTCGGTAAAACTTAAAAATGTGGATGGCTAGCAAAAGCGCCTTATTGCAGTGAAACTTGCCAAGGGACATGTAACCAAATATTAACATTGCTGTATGTATACTTTTGACCCAGCAGATTTGGTCACATTTTCAGTAGACCCATAATAAAGTCATAAAAGAACCAAACTTCATGAATGTTTTTTGTGACCAACAAGTATGTGCTCCAATCACTCTATCACAAAAAAATTAGACTTCTAGAAATTATTGGAAACTCAAGACAGCCATGACATTATGTTCTTTACAAGTGTATGTAAACTTTTGATTGTGACTACATATACATATATATATATTTATTTTATGCATTATAACTCATAACCCCCCCTAGAGGGGGGGGGGGTTACCCACATATGCGGTCCTCTCCAAGGTTTCTCATAGTCATTCACATTGACGTCCCACTGGGGTGAGTTTTCCTTGCCCGTATATGGGCTCTGTACCGAGGATGTCGTTGTGGCTTGTACAGCCCTTTGAGACACTTGTGATTTAGGGCTATATAAATAAACATTGATTGATTGATAAATAAACGTTAAAAGTCTGTCTACAACATAGTCAATGTGAGGGGTCCTCGATTCCGCCTATGAAACCCATAAATAACCATCCAAAAACCGCCAACAAGACTCCATTTATATTTCGTGACTAGAATATTTACCAAGTGATCACAAGCTTGTGTGCCTATGTTGACATAATCTCGTGGGAAGCTGCTTTTTCGCTTGTGAAAGTTTATTCTAGACCATAATTCATGCCTCTCACCTGCATAGGAGAAGGATGAGGACGTATTCAGACAAGTTGGTACACTTTGACAGTCAATTTAGACCCGGGAATGTCGAGAAAGATACGAAAAGGCGGTTGGTTCTACCCCCCCTTTCTTCGCGAGGATTATGACTCATTTTTCATCTTAACGGGACTAACAAGATTCTATCAGTGAAAATCTTAATGACAGCAGACATTATTATGTATGTTGGCTTTCACTGCAGTGAGTAATAATCAGTGTTGTTGAAAAAAAGGCGTTTTTGGAAAGAGGCGTTTTTGGAATTATTTTGCCGCATATCCTTAAAATAATCAAAATACGTATATATTAAATTTTATTAAAATTGTGCCCATTACTACATTACATACAGTATATACTCAAAACATGTACCGGTATATAAAACCTTAATGGAGGTGTTTGGAAGTTTTTAAGGGCTTTTATAGGCATTTTTTACTAGTAAAAATGCATAAAATAAGAAAAACATGTGTTTTTCTCTCACAAAAGGATTGTGAATGATAGGCAAAATAAAAAAGTGCAATTTCCCTTTATATGCACCTGGTCATAAGAAGATGTAGCAGGGAGGAATCTTAGCGACTTCGGGCCTAAACGAAAGGTTTGCGTGTATTTAAACACGTACAAACTTAATAGCACATGCAAAGCTGATCTACTAAGATTGTGAGCAGAAGATTGTGTCTTTTAGCATCTGTCTTCATGAATATGCAGAATATATGTTGATCATCACGATGCTGCAATATTTATCGCAATACAGATTTTAGACCATGCATACATACTTAAGCCAGATAAATTCATAGTGAGTTTGTGGCAGGCTGTAGTACAGCCATGATTAAAAAAGAGCTGCAGTATATTGGCGTACTGCCATGATCAAATTCCTCAGCTGGGATGGTATTTGAAAGTGTGTTTGTTTTACTTTACTTGTATGTAAACAATGTGAGTGGACTTTGTTTAAATTTTATTACTGTCACTGATTAACACAAGGCTTGCAACAAATGATATTGATTGCAGGACAAGTCTCAGTTGTGGTTCTGCTGGACCTAAGCGCAGCCTTTGACACAGTTGACCATACCAGCATATTATACATAAGTTAGAAAACTGGGTGGGAAAATCCGGTTCTTTGCCTAAATGATACGTCAGTCGGCCTGCTGGTTTACTTTGTCGCTGCATCGAACAGATCTGTGTGTGTGGATGAAAAACTAATTTCGACAACTAAACTAAGATAAAACTGAAATCTTTGTTTTTGGCGCACGAAAGCAAAGAGAAACTATTAATCAGCTTGAAACCCTCTCTCTGAAACCAAGTAATCAGGTTAGAAACTAGGGGTAATAATGGACTCAGATTTGAACTATAACAGCCACATTATGTCAACAACATCAGCTTTTTACCACCTAAAAACATTGCCAAAATCAAAGGAAAAATGTCCTAATCAGACATAGAAAGACTAATCCATGCCTTTGTCTCCAGCAGGTTAGGTAACTGTAAAAACCTTCTCGCTGGGCTCTCAAAACGAGCTGTAAAGCAACTGCAGTACATCCACAATGCTGCTGCTCTAGTCCTGACTAGAACCAGGAAATATTACTATATTACTCTTGTGCTTAGGTTATTGCACTGGCTTCCTGGTACTCATTGAATTGACTTTGAAACAGCTTTTCTTGAGTACAAGTCTTTGTTATGGTCTTGTGTCAAAGTACATCATCTACCATGTTAAAACCATTCGAACCACCTCGTGTTCCGAGAACCTCAGGGAGTGGTCTCCTCATTTTGTCCACAGTCAGGATGAAACCTGGTGAGGCTGTGTTTAAATGTAATGCTCCTAAAAATTGAAATATACTTCCAGAAGATGTGAGACAGGCCTCAACCTTGGCAATGTCCAAATCCAGGCTAAAAACACTCTTACTTAATTGTCCACATGGCAACTGAATGTATTTTATCTAGATTTATTTAATTTAAATATTAATTATAATTGTTTTTATGATGATTTTATTTTTGATTTTAGTTTGAAATATGATTATTTTTAAGATGAATTTTCTGTTAAGCACTTTGAATTGCTTTGTGTACAAATTGTGCTCTATAAATAAACCTGCTTTGCTTTGCCAAACCCACACTGTAAGTTGCTTTATAGACTTAATTGCACTTACCCATCAACAACTTGCTTATGCACGCTCTTCCAGTCGTCACCATCTCCATCAACCCCAATGCTAGGGTTGATGCCTTGAAGACTAACGCCAGCCACATTCACGCCGCTCCACACGGCCACTGATTGGAACGGAACACAAACAACCTCAGATTCACTTTGCTTCGATCACAGGCTAATGTTGTGATGCTAAATTTAAGTTTCACCGGCTGATATTTTATATTTATTTATAGTAAGCACTGCATACCACTGGAGTCTCCGTGCTCTCCAATGATCCAACCGTGGCAGCTGGAAGGGTGAAGGTGGAGCCTCTCTCCCATTAGGTGGCGGAAACGGGCTGTGTCAAGGTTGGTGCCTGAGCCAATAATTCGGTGGCGTGGAAAGCCGCTCAGCTTCCAGGCCACGTAGGTCAAGATGTCCACTGAGGGAAATTGAACGACATGACTTAAGTACTTGGACACTTGGCCAAGTTGTCATGGACAAAAATATACACAAAACACACTTTTGCTGTTCTGTTAGATATGAAGTTCTTCCACACTAAATTTATCCAAGCAGAAGTTAATGCATTGGCTGTAACTAATATTTTTGTCCTTATGATGCCATAATGCACCGCCCTTTCTTACCTGGGTTAGAGACAATCATCAGGATGCAGTTGGGGCTGTACTTGACAATGTTTGGGATGATAAATTTGAAGATGTTGACATTGCGCTGCACCAGATTAAGACGACTCTCTCCTTCCTGCTGACGAGCGCCAGCGGTCACCACCACCACCCGGGAGTTGGCTGTCACGCTGTAGTCTGCAACATTTTAAAAATGCTTAGTTAGAGACAAGATATAGATGGATGGATGGATAAATAGGTAACAGTGGAACCTGCTTAAGTCGCTGCCCATTTTCCGTCTGACTCATGTTGACATATGCGGTTGTCGACGTAACTAACACCCAAACTAGAATCATTCTTTTAATTTAATGTTTACTGTGGTTTGTACACACAAAGAAAAATTTAAACAAAGGTGAATTGGTCCTAATAAAATATGACATCACTACTATAGTAGAGCTAACATCACATAAATCAGTAGTAAATTGTATGTCCTTATTCCCATCTATCAGTGTATGCAGGATGTGTGTTTTTTTTCCCTTTTTTTCACTCCTCTGTGAGTGTTTCCAGGGCATTTGGTGCAGGCAGGCAACACACAGGATGTCTTCCTCTGAAGGGAGGAAGAATCGCCAACGCCATGTTTGTTTACACTGTGAGCTAGGAGGAAGTTTAGGACCCAATACAGGGTAAGACTACTTGATTTGTTTACCCTAACACAGCTACAGCACAGTACGGGAAATCTTGCCTCATTGGAGATTTTTTTATCGGTTATTGAACCTATTTTTTTAATGATAGTGGATTTATCAGAGTGACTCCTAATATCGACGCCATAATTGTCATGCATCCTTATTAACAATTCTACAATACATGCTAACATAAACTGAATTATTTGTTATTGAAATTACCCTTTTATGTTGACAAAAGCTGTTGACCATATGTATGTCGGCATTGACTTAATAGAGTAAAGAACGATGAACGCCAAGTTTGTTCACAATACACATACAGCGCAGTACAGGCAATATCGCCTCATTGGAGTATATTTTAATCGTCATCGGAACTATGCTGTAATAGGATTCATCGGTGTGACATCATAATTTCTAATATGGAACTTGTAATTATTAGTCAAATGTATTGTGCATCCCTATTAACAATTATACAACACATCTTGACATTTACTAACTTTTTTTTTTATAATAGAAACGACCCCTTTATGTTGACAAAATCTGTTGACCATGTGTGTCAACTTAAAGCAGCACAGAACAATCGACACCATGTTTGTTTACATAGCAAGCAATTGAGCTCAGGAGCCATGAGCTCTGGGTCAGTTTACAACCACCTACGATGTAGGAGAGCCCTAACCCACCTTTACAGCACAGTATGAGTAATGTCACCTCATTGGAGTTTTTTTCCTAATCAGTTATCGGACCTATCTTTTTATGTTATTTATCGGCATGACGTCGACTCGGTAATTACAGTGTTTCCCACACATTCATTTATTTGTGGCGGCCCGCCACGAAAGAATTACGTCCGCCACAAATTAAAAAAAAATAAAAACTTTTTTTTTTCTTTTTTTTGTCCTGTCCAGCTTCTCAGGGAAATCATATAGTTGATGTAGATGCCCTTATAGGCTGTTCAGATTTACTTTACAAAAGAGAAGTGTAGGATACTTCTCTTGTTGCCTTATTTGTATTTGACCACTACTGTTTTCTGTTTATTTGTTACTGACTGTGGCAGGACACCTCTGCCTCTGTTTCACTTTATGTTGCTGGTAAATAATATGGTTGTAGTAGTAGACTAAAGTTAAATTATTATTTAGTATGCACTAATTAAAGGGGCAGAGCTTTAAGAGACATTTTAGCTTTTATATTTTATAAGATATATTTTTTGTAAGAACCACAATTAATAAATATATTTCAGTGAATAACTTATTGTTCAAATCTGTATATAAGTATGTACATAAAGTGTTGTAATTATATTGTAAAATGGATGGATGGACCTTTAAAGCAAAACTGTTATTATTAATTAGTAAGTATACATTTTTTGAGCCTTTTTAGAGAAAATGATATCATTGTAGTAAATAATGCAAATTACTCGATGATGTCATGGTGACCACGCCCATAGCCACGCCCCCACCGCCACAGGTATCTTGGCAGTTTATGGGAAACACTGAATTATCATGTATCCCTTTTACAAATTCTACAATACATGTCGACATAAACTGACCAAATTCTCATAGAAATTACCCCTACATGTTGACAAAAGTAGTCGACCATGTATGTCTATGTCGACTTAAACAGGAACGTTTAAAAATAAAAAAAATAAAAAAGAACAATGCGGTAAAGCGGAACTTCATGAGTTGTTCGATATAAGCAGGTTTTGAGACTTTTATTAGTAGATTGCACAGTACAGTACATATTCCGTACAATTGACCACTAAATGGTAACACCCGAATAAGTTTTTCAACTTGTTTAAGTCGGGGTCCACGTTAATCAATTCATGGTAGGTTGTCGATTTAGATGGAGTCCAAATGTTTTAGTGTGCATGTCCTTCTTACCTTTGTCTCCCACAATCTTGTGTGTTTTAAGGAAGAAGGAGCCATGCTGCAAGTCCATGACTTCACCCTTCAGCTTGTCCTCCATAACGTCCACCAGTGCCAGCTCGTCACACAAATCCTAGTCAGTGAATACAGTACGTACAAGTATAAGCAAGTCTTCTAGGCCAGTGATTCCCATTGTGAATGAAGCGATGAAAGCCACATCCTTTATTGCCATGGCTTGAAAGCTATGCGACAGAGTTGGGGCCTTGTTTTCACAATGACTGGCACAAATACAGCACACAGTCAAAGGCCAATAAATAAATACAGCGTAGTCATACGGCACATGGTTGGCTCGAAACCAGACCACTAAGATTTATTTGAGTAAAATTGCTACATTTTGTAGAAAGAAGCACAACATATGCTTTATTTTATTCCCCAACAAAGCATAGGCATTCTTCATTAACCAAAAATGAACACTTTTAGGTGTAATTTGAAACACAGGTTCATACCTATATTCCTCAGCACCTTTGAATAGACACTTGCATTATGTATCTAATGCCATATTGTGGTTGTAGTTTGGTTAGAACTGCTCTGTATCACATTAAATGCTGTTTAACTCCTGCATTACACCTGTTTTATTTTAGCTAAAGTAAAATCACATCCTAAATCGACACATTTCTGTTGTTTCAGCCTTACCTTGAGCAGTATGCTCATGGCGGTGGCCATGCCCACCATGCCGACACCGACCACCGTCACCTTGTTCCTGCTGCCCACGGACTTATCCTGCAGCACATGGCTGATCAGTTTTTCTTTGGTGGCCATCTGCAGGGAATAATAAAGAGTAAAGGACATGGATGAGGAATGTGGTTGCTAACACTGACACAGCCGATAATGAAGAGGTGGTGAAAAGTGAGTAAAAGTGTTTAAAATACTGGTGGTTACTTCATTGCGGGGACGTGTACAATTAATAGACAACTACACTGTAAGAGAAGCACTTATTTAACAATATATTCGTTAATATCACAGAACATGTTATGCATCATGCTGAAAGGCTAATACATCTGTGTGCATACCAATGGCACATTTAAACACAATAATAAACATAGTGCAAACGGAATAACTGTATATAAACAAGGATATATCAGTTTTATTTTCAGTTAGCTGAATTCAGTTGAACATATCTCTTCCTGTTCCACAGTATCCATGGTGGCATCATTTTGTTTGTTTTCTGAGGCTCCTTATTGAGATTCCCAGCATCTCACTAACTCTCCATAGCAACCCCTGCCTAGACAAACGCTCATTACTTCACGGCATCCTCCTTAGTGCCTCGACTCGTAACTCAGTGGGGGCGGGGAGCAGTGGCTCATGTGTACGTGCAGCGCAACCATCCCCCTGGCTGCCATGACAACGCACTATTTATGGAGGGTACACTACTGATGGCATGTCTAGTGTGGTTCTCCTCTTGAGATTAGAACTGATAGCTGCACACTGGTGGAAATGTGTGTAACCAGAGTACCTCTCAAGGGTTCAAACAAAAGGCCTTTTGTGCACTTCCGCCGCAGCCGATGGGTCATTTTATTATTATGTGCAACTTTTTTTTGGGATGCATCTCTTAACTATAGGACTTAAAGGTGTGTGCAAAGCCATAAAAAGCACTTGTATGAGGCGTAAGACAACAAGCTGTTGGACTGCTGTTAGGAATGTGTTAACAGTGGGGGTTTTGGCAATTTTCCTATCATTGTTCCCCACACACACACACACGTTCTTGTATTTGTAACCTTCTTGAGACATCCGAAAAATGCCTACCTCTTTAGGACCACCCTTTCTAGATATATAAAGATTTGTATTTACAACATGAATAATATATAAAAACTATGCAAATATAAAAAAGGTCACTTTTAGTTAATTTTTTGTTTGTAATTGGTTTTTAATCTTCATCATTTACTTCAAGTTATTACAGTATGTCTCTATATACATTTTTTTTTTAAATTAAATTTTGGCCAAAGGGGGCGCATTTCAATTTCTTACATACACTTGTTAATACATATGCTGGCCAGAGGGGTAGCACTTCACATTTTACACACACTTGTTATTTCATATGTTGACCTGAGGGGGAGCACTTTTAAAAATGACACACAGTCAATTAGAAAAATCTCTCCTTTTTGGGACCACTCTCATTTTGATAGATTTCACCACCAGGGGTGCAAATGAGATTTTTTGTTTTTTGTAATGTGCTTAAGGCCGATGACAAACGAGTCACGGACCACCGATGGCCCCTGTGCCGCACTTTGGGCAACCCAGCTGTAGAAGCTAACTTAATGGCCACTATGGTCTTAGTAACGTAGTGTATTTGTTCATCCTATGGTGACATATGGAACGCAGGTTGTATTATGTCAGCACCGGAAGTCGTAAAATCAGCTGTTCACCTGGCGGGTTTTTTCGGAGATGAATAGGGAAGTCCTTCTTTAGCTGCCGTCTTGTTTTATCATATATTGCTGCCTTTTGCACCTGTCAGTGTTTACTTTTACATGCATATTAAATCAACAACAAAAAAATTCAGACTTTGGAGCAATGTTCACGAACTCCAGTATTTGGCTCTCTATTAGATGCAATGGTTTTCCGTATTGGGACCATGATTTGTGTCCTAACTTGTACACCGGTCCTCATATGGAAGGTACTTTTCCTTGTTGATGTCTCAAGAAGGGTAGAAATACAAGAACACCCACACCCGCACACACGCACTTTCCACTTTGTAATGTACTATCGAGTATAACTGCTCTAGCTACTCTTTACCAACAATCATGCCAACAGGATGAATCATGTTCTTCTAAAACTGTCAGGGTTATTTTAATATACATTTTCTTTGCACAAGGCCGTATTAATTTACAATTTGTCGACTATTGTGCTTTCCTTGTAGTGGTGTGGAACTATACTGCCTTGCATCATCCCAATGAATGATGCATCACAATAATAAACATTATGATTGATTGGAACTTTAATTGAATAATTTGTTTAGTTTTTAACATCAGACAAGATGGCACAGATCTTCTAGTGGATGCAGGTGTAAAAATGTACAAGTTATATACTATATGACTTTTTTTTTAGGTTGCAGTGTTTGGTCCTACAGGTCAGTCAAGATGGAGTCAGTGAGTCTCCATATTACACTGATGTAACACTGCGTACAACACTCACATACCCTCTTTAGCGAAGAAAACACGCCAATAGACGTGTCATGTTCAGTTAAAATCAATTTAAGTTGTCGTATATGTTCATTTAAACGTCAAATTGACGACCGTTTTAAAAGTCGTGATCTATACAGGTGGCAACAAGTCATTGATGTCATTTACATCTAGCGCG